>NW_023144626.1:12813434-12965403 GCF_012932325.1 Thrips palmi | reverse complement strand
CTTTAGCGTCGTGCTACGTGAAGTGCCAAAAACACAAAAAGTCAAAGTCGAATTTCGCGTTCCTATTGAAGCAGAGGACCGTTTTAGAGCGTCCCTTGCGATCCCGCATAGTCCCAGTGCGATTGGCGACGATGACTTTTGAGGAGATTCTTTAGCGTCGTGCTACGTGAAGTGCCGAAAACACAAAAAGTCAAATCGAATTTCGCTTTCCCTATTGAAGCAGAGGACCGATTTAGAGCGTCCCCTTTGGGAAATCCCGCATATTTTCAGTGCGATTGGCGACGATGACTTTGAGAGATTCTTTAGCGTCGTGCTACGTGAAGTGCCAAAAACACGAAAATCAAAGTCGAATTTCGCGTTCCTATTAAGCAGAGGACCGATTTAGAGCGGCCCTTGCGATCCCGCATAGTCCCGTGCGATTGGCGACGATGTTTTGAGGAGATTCTTTAGCGTCGTGCTACGTGAAGTGCCGAAAACACGAAAAGTCAAAGTCGAATTTCGCGTTCCTATTGAAGCAGAGGACCGTTTTAGGGGGCCCTTGCGATCCCGCATAGTTCCAGTGCGATTGGCGACGATGACTTTTGAGGAGATTCTTTAGCGTCGTGCTACGTGAAGTGCCGAAAACACAAAAGTCAAAGTCGAATTTCGCGTTCCTTTTGAAGCAGAGGACCGATTTAGAGCGTGCCCTGCGATCCCGCATAGTCCCAGTGCGATTGGCGACGATGACTTTTGAGGAGTTTTTTAGCGTCGTGCTACGTGAAGTGCCGAAAACACGAAAAGTCAAAGTCGAATTTCGCGTTCCTATTGAAGCAGAGGACCGATTTAGAGCGTCCCCTTGCGATCCCGCATAGTTCCAGTGCGATTGGCGACGATGACTTTTGAGGGATTCTTTAGCGTCGTGCTACGTGAAGTGCCAAAAAACCGAAAAGTCAAAGTCGAATTTCGCGTTCCTATTGAAGAAAGGGGACCGATTTAGAGCGTGCCCTTGCGACCCCGCATAGTCCCAGTGCGATTGGCGACGATGACTTTTGAGGAGATTCTTTGCGTCGTGCTACGTGAAGTGCCGAAAACACGAAAGTCAAAGTCGAATTTCGCGTTCCTATTGAAGCAGAGGACCGATTTAGAGCGTCCCCTTGCGATCCCGCATAGTCCCAGTGCGATTGGCGACGATGACTTTAGGAGATTCTTTAGCGTCGTGCTACGTAAGTGCCGAAAACAAAAAGTCAAAGTCGAATTTCGCGTTCCTATTGAAGCAGAGGACCGATTTAGAGCGTCCCCTGCGATCCCGCATAGTCCAGTGCGATTGGCGACGATGACTTTAGGAGTTTCTTTAGCGTCGTGCTACGTGAAGTGCCGAAAACACGAAAGCAAAGTCGAATTTCGCGTTCCTATTGAAGCAGAGGACCGATTTAGAGCGTGCCCTTGCGATCCCGCATATTTCCAGTGGATTGGCGACGATGACTTTTGAGGAGATTCTTTAGCGTCGTGCTACGTGAAGTGCCAAAAACACGAAAAGTCAAAGTCGAATTTCGCGTTCCTATTGAAGCAGAGCCGATTTAGAGCGTGCCCTTGGATCCCGCATAGTCCCAGTGCGATTGGCGACGATGACTTTTGGGGAGATTCTTTAGCGTCGTGCTACGTGAAGTGCCAAAAACACGAAAATCAAAGTCGAATTTCGCGTTCCTATTAACAGAGGACCGATTTAGAGGGGCCCCTTGCGATCCCGCATATTTCCAGTGCGATTGGCGACGATTTTTTTGAGGAGATTCTTTGCGTCGTGCTACGTGAAGTGCCGAAAAACGAAAAGTCAAAGTCGAATTTCGCGTTCCTATTAAGCAGAGGACCGATTTAGAGCGGCCCTTGCGATCCCGCATATTTCCAGTGCGATTGGCGACGATGATTTTTGAGGAGATTCTTTAGCGTGGGCTACGTGAAGTGCCGAAAACACGAAAAGTCAAATCGAATTTCGCGTTCCTATTGAAGCAGAGGACCGATTTAGAGCGTCCCCTGCGATCCCGCATAGTCCCAGTGCGATTGGCGACGATGACTTTTGAGGAGTTCTTTAGCGTCGTGCTACGTGAAGTGCCAAAAACACGAAAAGTCAAAGTCGAATTTCGCGTTCTATTGAAGCAGAGGACCGATTTAGAGCGTGCCCTTGCGATCCCGCATATTTCCAGTGCGTTTGGCGCGATGACTTTTGAGGAGATTCTTTAGCGTCGTGCTACGTGAAGTGCCGAAAACACAAAAAGTCAAAGTCGAATTTCGCGTTCCTATTGAAGCAGGGGCCGATTTAGAGCGTCCCTTGCGATCCCGCATAGTCCCAGTGGATTGGCGACGATGATTTTTGAGGAGATTCTTTGCGTCGTGCTACGTGAAGTGCCGAAAACACGAAAGTCAAAGTCGAATTTCGCGTTCCTATTGAAGCGAGGACCGATTTAGAGCGTGCCATGGCGATCCCGCATAGTTCCAGTGCGATTGGCGACGATGACTTTCAAGGAGATTCTTTAGCATCGTGCTACGTAAAGTGCCGAAAACACAAAAAGTCAAAGTCGAATTTCGCGTTCCTATTGAAGCAGAGGACCGATTTAGAGCGTGCCCTTGCGATCCCGCATATTTCCAGTGGATTGGCGACGATGACTTTTGAGGAGATTCTTTACGTCGTGCTACGTGAAGTGCCAAAAACACGAAAGTCCAAGTCGAATTTCGCGTTCCTATTAAGCAGAGGACCGATTTAGAGCGTCCCCGGGCGATCCCGCACAGTTCCAGTGCGATTGGCGACGATGACTTTTGAAGATTTTTTAAACGTCGTGCTACGTGAAGTCCCGGGAAACACACAAGTCAAAGTCGAATTTCGCGTTCCTTTTGAAGCAGAGGACCGATTTAGAGCGTGCCCTTGCGATCCCGCATAGTTCCAGTGCGATTGGCAACGATGACTTTTGAGGAGATTCATTAGCGTCGTGCTACGTGAAGTCCCGAAAACACGAAAAGTCAAAGTCGAATTTCGCGTTCCTATTGAAGCAGAGGACCCATTTAGAGCGTTCCCTTGCGATCCCGCATAGTTCCAGTGCGATTGGCGACGATGTTTTTTGAGGAGATTCTTTTGCGTCGTGCTACGTGAAGTGCCGAAAACACGAAGAGTCAAAGTCGAATTTCGCGATCCTATTGAAGCTAAGAACCGATTTAGAGCGTGCCATGGCGATCCCGCATAGTTCCAGTGCGATTGGCGACGGTGACTTTCAAGGAGATTCTTTAGCGTCGTGCTACGTGAAGTGCCGAAAACAGGAAGAGTCAAAGTCGAATTTCGCGTTCCTATTGAAGCAGAGGACCGATTTAGCGCGTGCTTTTGCGATCCCGCATAGTCCCAGTGCGATTGGCGACGATGACTTTTGAGGAGATTCTTTTGCGTCGTGGTGAAGTGCCGAAAACACAAAAAGTCAAAGTCGAATTTCGCGTTCCTATTAAAGCAGAGGACCGATTTAGAGCGTGCCTCTGCGATCCCGCATAGTTCCAGTGCGATTGGCGACGATGACTTTCAAGGAGAATCTTTAGCGTCGTGCTACGTGAAGTGCCGAAAACACGACAAGACAAAGTCGAATTTCGCGTTCCTATTGAAGCAGAGGACCGATTTAGAGCGTGCCCTTGCGATCCCGCATAGTTCCAGTGTGATTGGCGACGATGACTTTTGAGGAGATTCTTTAGCGTCGTGCTACGTGAAGTGCCGAAAACACGAAAAGTCAAAATCGAATTTCGCGTTCCTATTGAAGCAGAGTTCCGATTTAGCGCGTTCCCTTGGAATCCCGCATAGTTTCAGTGCTCAGTGATCAGAGAATATCCGTGAATACTTGCGAATACTTCGAAATATTCTGAATATGTGTGAATATGGAGAATACTTGTGAATACATGAATATTAAGGAATATTCAAGAATATGAATATGAATATCCTGGTGGGTACACAGAATACCTCGAGTGAATACCCCCTCGATCCACTCAATCTTCAAAAAAGGGGACCGACCGACTAAAATTTTTTATTCGCCCCATCGGTAGGTCTGGTCGAGACATTTCCGAAACTGTGCCGCAATCGGGTCCCCGTCACCGGCAACATCCTCAAAAACGATTAAATAGGCCTAAATTCAACGAAATCCACTCAATCTTCAAAAAAGGGGACCGACCGACTAAAAATTTTTATTCGCCCCATCGGTAGGTCTGGTCGAGACATTTCCGAAACTGTGCCGCAATCGGGTCCCCGTCACCGGCAACATCCTCAAAAACGATTAAATAGGCCTAAATTTAACAAAGTCCACTCAATCTTTAAAAAAGGGGACCGACCGACTAAAAATTTTTATTCGCCCCATCGGTAGGTCTGGTCGAGACATTTCCGAAACTGTGCCGCAATCGGGTCCCCGTCACCGGCAACATCCTCAAAAACGATTAAATAGGCCTAAATTTAACAAAGTCCACTCAATCTTCAAAAAAGGGGACCGACTCGAAATCAATCATCAATTGTCATCAAGAACCTATAAAGCCCCAAAATCCGACTGACTGACTCCCTCACTCATCAATCATCAAGAACCCATATAGCCCCAATCCGACTGACTGACTCACTCACTCATAGAAATGTTTGGGGTCAAGGAGTGGCCGTAGAGACTTGCGGTTTTTTCCATTCACCTCTATCCTTCTCAAAGCAGTCTTCAATATTTTCCGGACCTTGTATGCACCTATTTACTGCCACAGTAGCCAATGCAATACAAGCTATCTATTTGGGCAGTAAAAGTAGCTTAATTTTATGGTCAAAAGCTGTTAAATAGACCTTTCAAAGAAGCAGTACATTTACCTCCTTAGAAAATTTGCCTTGCGGACTTACTGAAAATACTTCGGCACGCGCACCACACATGCGGGGGTCTGGGTCACTGACTCACTCATAGAAATGTTTGGGGTCAAGGAGTGGTCGCAGAGACATGCGGTTTTTTCCATTCAATTCCAAATTTTATGGGAAAATCGGGAAAAATCCCAAAAGTTGGAAATTCTTTACCGTTTCCGAGCAAATCTACCTTATCTTCAAAAAAGGGGACCAAATTCCTCACTGTTTCCGAGCAAACCCACTCAATCTTTGAAAAAGGGGACCGACCGACTAAAAATTTTTATTCGCCCCATCGGTAGGTCTGGTCGAGACATTTCCGAAACTGTGCCGCAATCGGGTCCCCGGCACCGGCAACATACACTAAATCAAGCATCAATTATCATCATCAAGAACCTATATAGCCCCTAAATCCGACTGACTGACTCCCTCACTCATGAAGAACCTTTATAGCCGCAATCCGACTGACTGACTCACGCACTCATCCACTGACTCACTCACTCATAGAAATGTTTGGGGTGAAGGAGTTGTAGAGACTTGCGGCTTTTCCCATTCGATTCCAAATTTCATGGAAAAATTGGTTAAAGTCCCAAAAGTTGAAAATTTCTCACCGTTTCCGAGCAAACCTACTCAATCTTCTCAAAAGGGGACCTAATGACTTAAAAAAATTTTATTCGCCCCATCGGTAGGTCTGGTCGAGAATTTCCGAAACTGCAGCAGTCGGGTCCCCGCCACCGGCATTTGGGTAAATCATCATCAAGAACCTATACAGCCCCAATCCGACTGACTCACTGACTCACTCACTCATAGAAATGTTCGGGGTCAAGGAGTGGTCGTAGAGACATGCGGTTTTTTCCATTCACCTCTATCCTTGTCAAAGCAGTCTTCAATATTTTCCGGACCTTGTATGCACCCATTGACTGCCACAGTGGCCAGTGCAATACAAGCTACCTATTTGGGCAGTTAAAGTAGCCTTATTATATGGTCAAAAGCGGTTAAATAGACCTTTCAAAGTAGCAGGACATTTACTTCCTTAGAAAATTTGCCTTTGGTCACCACGGACTTACTGAAAATACTTCGGCACGCGCTCCACACATGCGGGGGTCTGGGGGCGGAGCCCCCAGCGAGCAGCGCGAGTTTTCATAATATAAAGGGAAAGCTACAGGATATAAGTCAAATGAGCTCGAATGAGGTTGTCCCTTCTTTGACCATTTCAGACCAAAAAAATGCTTCAGCGAAGTCCTCTTTAATATATTTGAGAAAAGACTTCCATTTTACCTCCTATCTGGACCCAAGGAATGCTCCGAAGAACATCTATATAAGCGCTGAGAAAATCTCTCCGAAAAAAATGGAAAATGAATGGAGTCTCCATGAACGTGATTATAGGGTTTTTCTCCATAAAATTTCGGAGCTAATTTCTAACAGTGTACCCCACGCATTCAAGGTTAGGTTCATACGTTCATAGGTTTGAGGGTAAGGAGGTTTAACATAACCCTGCTCAATAGATCTAAATTTGACAACATTTTCCCCCTGGATTTCGGTAAAAATAGCTGATGATCGATGAATGTTTGGGTGCACCGATGAGTGATAATCGTTAAAATGGGAGTGAAAACTTTCAGCAGCATTTGTAGTCGTGGGATCATAACTGGGTTCAGCTGCCCAAAGTTCGGGGGGAAACCTGCAATAAAGATAAATGTCTCAAAACAACATGGGAGATGGGAGAAATCACAGAGAGTACCCACCGTCACCTGATTCTTCGTCCTTCTCGTAGATCTGCCTCAGTTCAGTTATTCCTTCAATTTTCCTGATCAAGGATTGGCAATAGTGAAACTTGCACGCTCGCACAGTGGCTTCTGGGAAAAGTTTCTGTAGAACATTGATGGCTGCCTGCTCAAAATCGACCATAATGCAAGCTGGTTTCAATTCGTTGTCTGCCGCTACTTTTCTCAACAGTTCGAACATTTTCTCGTAGATAAACTGAGATTTAGAAGGCAGGCAAAAAAAAGCTAGAGGCAGATTGAAACCGTTTACATGGCCATGGACGGTGTACAGTTGAGCAAATTTGGCTGGGGCATAATCAAAAGTACCATCCATCATCCAGATTTTCGCCGTCTGAAGAATCCTGAAATAATGCAATTTATGATTACCGTCAAGTCCCCTAAATGTGAACACGAACCCTAAAGTGGGACATTTTGACTATTTTCCCTATTTTAGGCCGTAAACGGCCAACGCGTGAATATTTTGCGAGGTAAAAAATGTTTTTGAGACGGTAGGACCCCTCCAAGACCATATCCGCACAAAGTGTCTTGTTCCCGCTCATACCCCCTCCCCCAAAAAATCTTGAAAATTGGAATTTGATGCAGAAAAAAAGAGAAGTTTTTTCAGACGTCTAGCGCGGATTCGGGGCTTCGAGCCGTTGATGCTCGGACCATTCTAGACTTCAGACATGTTGTAGCGCGTTCTTTTGTCTACAAGATGCACTTTAGAAAATTTGTTTCCGACGCTTCGTTTTACGGTGGGAAGCAATCTTCTGAGGGGCTGTAAAGTGGGACACATGCATTTCCTTCGTTTCTTTTAGGTTTTGACCGATTCAGAGGCGTTACATTCACCTCCAGCTTCCTACAAACGCTGCCTTGTATATATTAGGTTGCCAGGTCGGTTTGGAGGCCCAGGCAGTCGGGCAATTACGGTTATTCGGTACGCATTAAGTCAGCACAAAATTTAGTCAATGTTTGAAAGCAAATGCTTCCTCTTGGCTTAACCTACAAAGATATCGTTATCGACCATAAGACAAATCTTGCGTAAAATCATATTTTGAACAAAAATTTTCTTAGAAACAAGCTAGGGCCCGCCCTTCCGTCGAACCGAGTTGCCAGCTCCGCTTCGCTGCGCCGGCAACTCGGTTCGACAGGGGGCCGGCCCAGCTTGGCCTGCCGGCGGCCTTTTCTCGGGCCTTCGGCCCTCGCATCAGACCCAACTTTGCCAGTCGAAGGCCCGGGCCTTCGGCCCGCTCGCATCACACACCCCGTGAGCGGGTAAAGCAAAGTTATCGATGTACCATCGTGACTTAGGCCCGCCCTTCTATTCACAATATGCAATAGTCCTTACACTTTTTACTCCAACTGTCCTTAGAATATGCCCGTTTCATTTGTCTCTTCGCCCTCATTCCGAAAATACCCATATTTGCCATGCTCCTGCAACTCCTTGCAATAGAGGCACAGCAGGAGCGCAAAACGAGTCCGTCGCACTTTTTCCCATAACTCATGAAGGCGGGCTCCTGGACCCCCTTCCGACCCCTCGTTGAAGAGGTCTTGCCAAGACCTATCGAAAACTTAAGTAAAAATTTTCAGTCGGTCGACCCCCTTTTTTCAAGATCCTGATGTGACTAATAGACGAAGTCGGGCTCCTGGACCCCCTTTCCGACCCCTCGTTGAAAAGGTCTTGCTGAGACCAATCGAAATCTGCAATAATTTTTTTAGTCGGTCGACCCCCTTTTTTGAAGATCCTGATCTGGCCAACTTGTAAAAGCGACCAATGGGGTCGGGACCAGGTCCATTCATCTTGTCTCGTCGCCCCGATTCCAAAAATACCCCTATGTGCCCTGCTAGCACCAATAATGGCGGAAATCCCCCTCCCCCTCATGTAAACCATGATGCACCTGCAGCAGCCCTTGTGCGACCCGGACGGGATTTGCACCACCGGATTATTTGTTTGGACGGTACTCCTGAAGTCCCCTCCAAATCTGGTTACTCTAGCTCAACTCCTTCCTTGTACACAGACGCCAACAACAACAACAACAACAACAACACACAGACACAAAGGCAAATGCATAGGCCCTCCCCCTATTTTTTGAATAGAAGGGCGGGCCAAAAAAGTTGCCGGGTGAACGGTTTTTAATTTTCAAAATTTCAACATGTATTTCTTGCCGTGCATTTCGAAACTTATAAAATATGACCTGAGCAAAAAATTTTATAAAATGGTTTTGGTCAGAAATTAAATTTTAAGACCATTTTGTTTTATTGGTTTTCGCCGTATTTCAATTGGTTAAGGCGCTACGGCTGTTTCTAATTTAAATATATCTAAGGATATCTAATTGATTGAAGAGGCTCATATCAGCTTAACCAGTCGAGATATCGAAAAAGACTTCAGAACCAATCTTGCTTCAAATTTAATTTAGGACATAATACATTTTAAGAAATTTTTTGCTACTGCAGTTTTTGGGCGAAAACGAATGAACGTGTCCCACTTTAGGGGACTTTGTCCCACTTTAGGAGACTTTGGCTCCTAAATTGGGACACGGTTCTTGCTGCTCCTACTGGAGCCCCATGGGCTGAAAAAAAATTTTGTTTTCGGTAAAAGACGTGTTTTGACATGAAGATTCTTAAATCCCCGGCGATTTTCGGTGTCATCGTTATTCTGTGAATAACAGACGATTTTCCGTAAAAATCGTCCCACTTTAGGGGACTCGACGGTATTGGTGCGGGGCGCCTGTCCACCTGCGGGACAACAGCTCCATTCTAACTGTCTCTCATCGAACTGACTCGTCACTTTGTCATTTGCACTTGGGCGAAGTAGAGTCATGTCTCATTTGAATCAAATCACTCTCAATGGAGTATCAAATAGGCTGGTGCATTGCATCTATTTATATCTGTCAATCTAATTTAAATTATTTTTCAACGTTTGTCTATAGGGTGGGTGGTTGCTTCTTGCTCATCTCTTTTCATCGCACTCCACGCATCGAGCCACCAGTGGATGTATAAGTCAGCTGACGTGTCATCTCCAGCCACCAGCAACTTATCAGGTATTTTGCCCATTTTCCCATCGACCCATAGTGAATTCTGTCTCACCTATGCTCCTCTTCAGTTCTCTTCTACATGCTTTCAAAGAAAACAAAGTCAACTCTAAAGCTAATTTTTTGTTTCAAATATTTTGCTTTGGTTCCTTTTGGGCGTTGGTTTCCTGTCTTAAAAATTTGTGTTCTGAGGTGGCTGGCTTGCTGCTGGCCATATACTTTGTCCTTGGGACCTCTGCGTAATGCTCATCTGTTTGTCATTTTTTCAGGAAGAACTTTATTCGGGTGTCTTTGCTGTGAGAGTGTCTCGTGCCCTATTGAACAAGATGTTTCAACTAAGTTGCGTGCCAATTAAAGGTATGAAATTTAGTGACACTGTGGGGACTTTGTCATAGAGTCATCGCAGTTACATTATGTTTCCCTGTTGCAGGTGAACCCGAGTGGAGGCGTTGCTGTTCTCCGCTGCTCTCTGCAGTGTATTGGTGTCCAGTTTTGCGCATGTAGTGCTGTGTTGTAATTGAAGCAAGTGAGGTGTATTCTGTGATGTTTCACCGGACTTTTGAAGTGAGTGTGCCTTTTTATGGAATGATGCTTTGTCTTTGTGATAAATTTATAAAGCTGATGCTCTCTTCATGTGCGATTTGTATTGACTTCCTTGGACACCCTTTTTTAAAATGTGAAGAGGCACCAAATTAACTTCTCGTAATTATTGTCAAGAAAGTATTCAGTCAAAGCTTCTTACTCATTTTTCCCTTTTTTTATTTTTGTCTGTGGAAAAATAACTATATTATAATGCAACAAGATGTTTAGTGGGCGATAAAAATAATTTTCAATGTAAACCTTACTCACACATTTAGAAGTTTTGCAGCATAATGTTTGAATGTTCAGGGCCCATTTGTATATGAGAAACAATGTTAAGATACAGTCTCTCTGCCCAAGAAAAATATTTTGCCATAAATGGTGACAAAAAGTTAAACTTTAGTGAAGCGTTTATCATGCATTGGAGTCACAAGTGGTCATATTTTCCTTGTCCTGCAAATCTTGTCACAGCACTAAATTTTGTGTAGCGGTCTTAGTATTTCTGAATCCCTTTGTTTTTAGCCCTGTTTAGTCTTATGACCATCTTTTTTTCTGTCCCTTTTCACATTTCATTGTTAAGTACATGTATTGTTTTCTTTTCATTTTTACCTTATGTTTGTAAAGCTAACAAATGTGTTTTTTTTTTTTTCAGCAAGTATTTCTGTGGTGTAATTATAGATGAAGATGGATGGAACACATTTCACAGGCTGATGCACTTCCCCACTTTAACAAACCTTTTCAGCAATATATCACCATAGGGTTTGTTTCATCTCTTTTATCTGGAATAATTATACATATTAATATTAAATATCGTTGTTATGTATTGATGAAGATTTTATGTGTCTTTTGATATTTCAGGTACCAATACCAAAGGTTTTCCAAGTCATCTCCCTGCAAGCAACAAACATCTGTAAGGTTCCGCTTTTCCTAAGCATCTTTTTCATTTGCATGTTATGTATTTGTTTGGATTATGTTCACCAACACTTTTGTCCCATTTATCTCTTTCAGTTTTGCTGTGGTCTGCTTTTCAAGACTGGCCTCCTCTCCCTGTGATTTTCTGTAGCATGTGATGTGTTTGTTGCTGCTACTATTGACAACGATCCCAATTCTTTTCAGTGTAAGGGGAAGTGTAGAAGATGTATGTCAAAGAAGGAAACATTTTGGATAGTATATCTGTTTATTTTTTTCTGTGCAGAGATTTGTCAGGTGATAATTGTTTTAAACAATCAAGCTCCTCCTTGCCTCCAGATGGAGCTTCTCTTCACTCTCGAATGCTGAAAATGAATCACTGCTGTACAGCAAGAAGAACAACGCTATCAGTGGAAATTCATTATTGCAGCATATGTCTTCTCTTGGCCATCAGCAAGTCATTTGGTATGTTACCCTATTTCTTTCTTCTTTTGTTGCTTACTGGTAGCCTTTCAATACCTTCACTATATTTCATGTAAGGACAATAAAAAGGAGGTCTGAGGGCAATTCCTTTATAGACATTTGGTACTTATTGAAAAACAGAGCAGTTGTGGCATCGTACAGTCTAAACACAAGTAATTATTCATATGACACATTGTTAACTATAGTGCATGATTTTACTTATTTATTTTGGCATATTCGTGCTGCTGTTTACATAATTTTACCTTTAGCGGTAGGCTTGTGCCCTTTTTACGTGATCTCAAAATTCCCATATCAAACACTGTACGTATGGGTTATTAAAAAAACATCCACCTTTGCTCTTCTCTTTTTCGTTTTTATTGCATCCTCTCTACGGATGACAAATTCAATTATAAAGATAACTTGTCTTTGAATTTATTATTTGTGCCCTGAGCTGGCTGGTTTGCTTTGCTGCTTTCGTGCAGCTACCCCTTCCTAATGCGTGTCTTTTTTGTCCCTTTTTCAAAAAGAATGTTCTTTGAGTGATGTTGCTGGAGAAAGTCACGAGCCCTCTTGAGCACAAGCATAACCGAGGTGGGTGTCCAACAGTGGTACGATGTTCATAGTCACTTGTGAGAATGGAATCATCTTCATTATATTGTGTTTACATGCTGTAGGTGAATCCAAGTGGATGCGGAGCTGCTGGTGTGTATAGCTATGTTGCTTTTCTGTTCCTTTCTCTGCATCGAAATGGGGTTCAGATTTGCACATATTGTGTGGTGTGTAAATGAAAGGGGTCAGGGGTATTCTGTTGTGTGTTGTGCGTGAAGTTGTAGGTGTGTGCTGTCAAAAGATTAAAAAAATTACTATGATTGGACAACACTCTTGTCATTCTCTCTTAAATTTTGTTTGATGCTGACTGTATGCACTCTATTTGCTTGTTGCGTTATACTGTTGCTACAATAATTTTAATGGAAAGATTCAATAAGAGCTACTTCCTGGTTCCTTGTTTTTTCTTGGTAAATACAAGTATTTATCTTCAATTTCTTTGTATTCTTTCTTTTCTTTCATATTCTTTGTCAACCATGCTTTTATGTCCCCTCACAATAATACATTAATGGGCAAGTTTCCCTGTGTCAGTGTAACATAAAATGTAGTGAGAGCATGGAAACAGATTTTCAAAAGAAACCAGAGATTTACCTTATCATGCGTTCGGAAGCTGTTGCACTAAATGTTCTAATGTTCAGTTCACTTAGGATGGGCCCCTCAAGAAGGTAGCAAGTAGGTTCCAAAGAAATCACCCAAAGTTGAAACAATGGCCATTGGACTTGGTGTGGTGAGTTCTCAAATTTAAATTCAACCCTAAATGTATGTATTTGTTTCTGAGAAAAGTCATGCTTTATTGTTTTGTACAGTGTCACCAAAAGTCTTTCTGCCTCTTTCATTGGAACAGAAAGTCTTGAAAGATAATTGTGGGTCATTTTTAAGATCCCGCGCGGAAAAATCTGCAGTCTGAATTGTACCCAGGAACTGATGTCGCACTATACTTTGAAGTGAATAAGGGGGGCAGTTGTAGTGTGATTCAATTGTTCTTATAGTGTTCACAAATGTGCCATTTTGTTTGTAGTATGAATTATGCATTGGCCACAGTATAACTGCAGATAACCGGCTGCAGTTCGAGTGCAGTCGAGTGCAGTTTAAATGCAGTTTAAGTACACTCAACTGTACTTGAACTGTGATCTAACTGCCGAAAAAGTAGTAGTTTTTTCGAACCGTTTCAGTTTCAACTGCAGTTTTGCGGACAGTTCATAACAGTTTTGACAAATATACGATTTTGCTAAAAAAAATTCAAAATTTTTCATGTTTAGCCTCTTAATGCCTCCCTCCCTTTTTTTTTTTTTTTTTTTTTTTTTTTTGGAAGTTGTTGTCGTAGTTTGTCAGTCAGTAGTCGAACCCGGGCCACAGGGTTGTCAGACCGCAACGCTGCCAACTGCGCTACGGAGACGTGTGAGAGTCTGGCGCCAGCGCGGGCGATCCCACTGACCATGCCCGCGCGCTCAGGTAGACGAGGGATTACCGCAACTCCGCGCTCGGCGCGCTCCACTCCACGAGGAATTTTCCCGTCGTTTGCCGAGTCAAGCTGATCTGGAGGCAGTGCGGAGCTTCACTCGGCCCAATTTGGAACATTTGAATCATTCCATGGCCGTGACGTGAAAGGGCATTCAGGGTGAAGCTGGAAGTACCCTTTGACTTCTACAGCATTGAACTTTAATTGTAGTTTTTGACTGCATTCCCAATTGACCCCGGGACTGCATATGTCATTCACTTTTCTTTATTCTCCATGTGTAGGAAAAAGAGCAAATTAAAAGTATATTTGTCACGACATTTGGATTTGAAAATAAGTTGAATTTTGACTGTGGTCCTAACTACATTCCGGACTGCCAGAGCAAACTGCAGTTTGATCTGGCAACAAAAACGCAGTTAAAGGACAGTTTCTGTCCACTTCAAAGCACATAATTGACTGAAGCCAGCAATACAGAACTGATGGCACTTTAAATGCAATTTAAGGGCAGTAAAGAACTGCAGAGAGGAACTGCAGATGCGCCACTGCAGTTTCAAATACAGTTTGACTGCTGATCCTTTCGTGCGGGATGTGCACTTCTGTTGAGGAAATTTTCAAATTCACCTTATGCTGAATGATAATTCTTTTTTAATTTCTGTAATTTTACAAAGTTTCCTTCTTGCCCTTTTTTCATACTTTTTCTTAATATACAAAACTTTGCTTGATATTCCTAGCAAGACAACTTACGTATGTCTGAACCAGAAATGCAAGAATACTCTCTACAACAAAATCTAGTCGAATAAATGTGGTAGTGAAGTGTATTTGTTCATGACCCGATTAGCAACTTTTCTACAAACATACTTGTTTGGAGCACAAAAAAACCTCTTGTTCCAAATTGGAAATCCTGCGGAAATTTACAAGTTTGTCAGGCTAACAGTTCGTTTCTTGTAGAGTGATATACCCTAATTGTATCATGGATTCGAGCAATGTGGTCAACTATGCACTTTAACGAACCCACCCTTTCAACTACATAGAGAAACAGGCCAAATCCCATAAATGGAAAAAAGGTTTTGTCTCCACACATCCCAAATTATCACATGAAATTCACAGCAATGCTGCATTAATACAGTCATGGGTTAACATCTTAAAAATAGTTGCTAAGTTACACATTAAAAACATATTGGTAACTTGGACCGGAATCATGACTTGACTTCACTGACACCCCAAGCCCCAAGCACGGACAACTTGAGTTCTCCAGCCATGCCTGGCCACTGGTTGGTCCATGTTTTCAACCCTGATTCCTTTATGATTTGAAAGTGGTTGTCTTTCCTTATAAATCTAGATTTTAACACTATAATTATTGTTCCAACAATCAGGTACTATCTTTAAATCACACTGTACCAGCCACACAAGCTTAACAAAACAGAATACTTATCTTTTCAATAACCTAAGTCTGGTTATTGGCAAAAAGGACCGAGGGACTGTACAATCACATGAAAATCTCCACAGTTCTGCACAAAATTTGACAGCTACAAGTTGCACAAAGACAGCAAATTAGAGATTGGGCCTTCTCTCAACCTAATAATTCACTCGGGTCCTGCATGCTGGGCAGTTTAAAGGAATCCTCTCTGTGCGTCGGGTATCCAGCCATTTTCTTAGGCAGCAGTAATGGAATGTGTGGTTGCACTGTAACTCCGCACGGAAAAGAAACAGGCGCATAGGTCTGATGCATATTACGCATAGATCATCAGCATCTGAAACAATAAGAACACAAATGTTTAATGAAAACAACTGAAGCACTGTGACCCTCAGGGAAGTCTGAACCCTAAACATTTTGATAAAGAAAACGGAGTCATTATAGACACGCAGCGTTTAAATAATAATAACAGGAAAAGTAGCGATATACATCGGCAACTTTGGCCCGTCCCGTACATTAACAAATGTGTGAATTTCGCCTTTGTTTAACCCTGACGTGTTTGAACCTGTGTCTGGGGTTAAAATAGATGTTATTTTCGTCATCAGCGCCCTCAAAAACATAAGAAACAATGCAAAAACTCGAATGAAAAGAAAGTTTAAAATATACCCCACTGGAATTTGAACCCGGGTCCAAACTCCTCCGATTCGCTTGAAACTGGCACCGTTGGTTTTGTCTCGTCGCCCTGATTTCAAAAATACCCCTACATGCCCTGCTAGCCGTATCCGTTGCCGAGATCCTCCTCGACCCCATGTAGACCATGATGCACCTGCAGCAGCGCCCCCGGGGCTCGGATCGGATTTGCTGCCACCGGGCGGTTCTTAGGGTCACCCAAGGAGGCTGCATACCAAATTTGGTCAAGATCGGACCACGGGAAGTCCTCGGACGAACGAACGAACGAACGGACGCACAGCAGGGATCATACTATATGCCCGATCATACTATATGCCCGTCCCTCCGTCATTTTTTTTTACAAAAAATAAACGGGACGGGCCAAAAATGGGTCTTATATACACGCAGCGTGTATATAATATATATACATCTTATTTTCACGCAGCGTGTCTCCAAGGGCCAGTTTTATTATTTACACGCAGAAAAAGTTTTGCTGCGTGTAAATAATATTTTGGCTTTTATTTAAACGCTGCGTGTCTCCAAGGCACCAAAAAATTATTGGCACGCAGGATTGTAAAAAGTCTTCCGACCGGCGACTGAGTCCGGCATGGCGGCTTGGTGGGTGAGTGGGTCCGTGCTTGCACGGGAATTTTTCAGCCCGGGTTCAAGACTTGCCTTCTTCTCAAAAAAAATACTGCGTGTTAATAATGAAAACCGGTGTTGTTTCAACGCTGCGTGTTTATAATAAATTCACATGTTATTTATACGCAGCGTGTCTGCAATTCCAGTTTTATTATTTACACGCAGGAAAAGTTTTGCTGCGTGCAAATAATATTTTGGCTTTTTTTTAAAAACGCTGCGTGTCTCCAAGACCCCAAAAAAATTATTGGCACGCAGGATTGTAAAAAGTCACCCAAACCGGCGACTGAGTCCGGCAGGGCCCTTGGGTTGATGAGTGGGCCCGTGCTTGTACGGGAATTTTTGGCCAGGGTTCGAGACTTCTTTTTTTCTAAAAAAAATTCTGCGTGTCAATAATGAAAACCGGTGTTGTTTCAACGCTGCGTTTTTATAAAAAGGTAGGTTTCGCCAGACCGCCACTGAGAATAAATTTGGTCACCACATCGCCCTTTGAAGGGGTGATGCAATTTCGTGCCAAATTTTGGTGACGAAAAATTCATCCCCACCAAAATTTGGAACAGGCGTTTGGTCCCCCAAAAATTGGGTAACGCCGTCGGCGACGCTGTGAGGTTCCCGATGGCGTCCTTCGGGGGCCACCACGATGACCGGAGGCCTCAACCCCACTTTGGGTCATCGTGATGGCCCGGAAGGCCCTCGGGGACCTTAGGGCGTCACCGACGGCGTTACCAAAAATTCGACGTTTTTATGTGCCAAAATTTTGGTCACCCGGGCTCGTCCCCAAAATTGGGCAACGGTGCGTGCGTTACCCAATAAGGGCGATGGTGGTGACTCTTTCTTCTCAGTGGCGTCTTGTCGTAACAGGTTCGGATGTCTCGCTCCCTGTTCCTCCAACCCGCGCCTGGCGGACCTACCTTGGCTGCGGCGCCAGCCTGCCTTCGGCAGGCCATGGCTTGCCCATCGTCGGTTACTTCTAAATTGTTGCATACTGGGGGCTCCGCCCCGCAGCCCCCCCTTCTTTCCCGATAGAGTTGTTTCATCCACAGATAACACGATCTTGACCCTTGTTACTTTTCAACTTGCCGGGGCTGGGGGCTCTGCCCCCCTGCCCCCCCTTTCTTCAAGGCAGAAGATATTTGCCGGCAGAAAACTCGATTTTCGCCGTTTTTTAGGTGTTTTTCGGCTATAAAAACTGAACCAGTTGAGCTAGGATAGTGAAATTTCGCGTGTGCCGAGCCAAGGACATACCCAAAAAGTGTGCAAAATCTCAGCCAGATCGGCCGAGCCGTTCAGGAGGAGTAGTGCTGACAGACAGACACACAGACAGACAGACAGACAGACAAAACTTTTCAACCCCACCTGAGTAACGGGCTTCGCTATCGCTCAGCCAATAAATTCACATGTAATTTACACGCAGCGTGTCTGCAAGACCCAGTTTTATTATTTACACGCAGAAATTTTTTGAGAAAAAGGCGAAGTCTCGAACCCGGGCCAAAAAATTCCCGTACAAGCACGGACCCTCATCCACCAAGCCGCCATGCCGGACTCAGTCGCCGGTCGGATGACTTTTTACAATCCTGCGTGCCAATAATTTTTTGGTGTCTTGGAGACACGCAGCGTTTAAATAAAAGCCAAAATATTATTTGCACGCAGCAAAACTTTTCCTGCGTGTAAATAATAAAACTGGAATTGCAGACACGCTGCGTGTAAATAACATGTGAATTTATTATAAACACGCAGCGTTGAAACAACACCGGTTTTCATTACTGACACGCAGAAATTTTTTGAGAAGAAGGCGAGTCTCGAACCCGGGCCAAAAAATTCCCGTGCAGGCACGGACCCACTCACCCACCAAGCCGCCATGCCGGACTCAGTCGCCGGTCGGAAGACTTTTTACAATCCTGCGTGCCAATAATTTTTTGGTGCCTTGGAGACACGCAGCGTTTAAATAAAAGCCAAAATATTATTTGCACGCAGGAACATTTTGTCCCACATGGCCACCGTCGGTGGACGTCTGAGGGGAAAAATCCTGCGTGTCAATAATTTTTAGGGGTTCCCAAGAACCCCTATTGTCCGAGGTCCGTGGATTCCTTCCCCCCCCCCCCTCTTCGATTTTCAAATAAACAACGCTAAACTATTTCAACTATAAAAAAAACGAAAATTCCAAATTTTTTTGAAAATTCATCGTGGAAATTTTCCGTAAACGCGAAAAACATAAATTTGCAACAATCGAAAACCAGAACCGTTCATGATATGAAACAATGGTTCAAATAAAAAATGTACCACTCCTCAAAACTAAACCTTCTGGCTCATCAAAGTGACAAGAAATTGTCTGTGTTCTGAGAAAATGGTTAAAACATGAAAAAAAAATCGCCATGGCAACGACACGACACCATCATGCCAACTGTCAAAATTTAAAGTGACCCATCAAAAGAAATCAACACGCCGTGAAATTCGAAAATGCCAATGCTAGCGCATTGCACTGTGTCCTGACATTGGAACATCTTTGAAATCCGTCATTGGTAAAACGTTCGTAGCAGAAAAGACGCAATTAATTAATTTTCGTGGGTTGGCAACAATTTTCTCGGTGTCTGCGCCCTTTCGAAAATCGCGAGACTGAAAAAAAGAGTAGTCGCGCATTGAAACTGCCCCTTCATTGTTGCTGAGGTTGGATTGTTTGGCATGCTTCTAAAGGCTGCGGTTGACTTGTCATGTTTTCTTCAATTCTGTGACCAGCTAAACGGTTGGTTTGACAAACCGCACTCGCACTCCGTAACAAAGGTGTTCTAAAGGAAGGCCCAAAGAGTACCCACCCGTTGAGGGAGAACGATTAGCCGCTTTAGATTAGTCGCAGTGGGTGCCTAAAGTCAGCTCAAACCACGATTTCTGCACATTTGTTACCGTTTCGACAAACTTTGCTGCAATACCGCTCCCAAACTAAGGCGGCTAATCGCACTCCGTAACAAAGGTGTTTCAAAGGAAGGCCCAAAGAACACCCACCCGTTGAGAGAGAACGATTAGCCGCCTTAGATTAGATGCAGTGGCTGCCTAAAGTCAGCCCAAACCACGATTTCTTCACATTTGTTACCGTTTTGACAAACTTTGCTGCAATACCGCTCCCAAACTAAGGCGGCTAATCGCACTCCGTAACAAAGGTGTTCTAAAGTAAGGCCCAAAGAACACTCACCCGTTGAGGGAGAACGATTAGCCGCCTTAGATTAGACGCAGTGGCTGCCTAAAGTCAGCTCAAACCACGATTTCTGCACATTTGTTACCGTTTCAACAAACTTTGCTGCAATACCGCTCCCAAACTAAGGCGGCTAATCGCACTCCGTAACAAAGGTGTTTCAAAGGAAGGCCCAAAGAACACCCACCCGTTGAGAGAGAACGATTAGCCGCCTTAGATTAGATGCAGTGGCTGCCTAAAGTCAGCCCAAACCACGATTTCTTCACATTTGTTACCGTTTTGACAAACTTTGCTGCAATACCGCTCCCAAACTAAGGCGGCTAATCGCACTCCGTAACAAAGGTGTTCTAAAGTAAGGCCCAAAGAACACCCACCCGTTGAGGGAGAACGATTAGCCGCCTTAGATTAGACGCAGTGGCTGCCTAAAGTTAGGCCAAACGATGATTTCTACACATTTGTTACTGTTTTGACAAACTTTGCTGCAATACCGTTCCCAAACTAGGACTCCTTTTTATTGGTATTTCAAAACTTACTTTTAAACCAGTTATGAAACTGGGAACACCCTGCAATGCGATTAGCATTGGAATTTTTTTTCTGTTGCACGCTGTGTTTTATGTGCACGCTGCGTGTACATAAAGTCCAATTTTATTATTTAAACGCTGCGTGTATATAATATTAGTCTAAAGAAAAATGGTAAATCTTTTGGATTTAACCACCCTTCCCCACCCCCCTCCTCCCTTCCTAGAGGGGGTAAAATTTATAAAAATTAGAACGTGCTAGAGACGCAGAGCATTCAATCTTCGCACATAGAGTCAAAGACCCTGCTGGAATTCTCTCGTAGATGAAGGGGGCCCTAGGAATTGCATAATTTATGGTGGTCAATGATTCTCGAACGTCGTTCGTATTCTTTTGATTGCTGCTTTTCCGTCTTTCCTCGGTCTTTCCCCTTTCCCTTTATTACCGTCCACAGTAGTCACCATGAGGCTGGTGGACTGGCCTCCTACTGCTTCGGAGACGGAGCCGACCGAGGCGAGGGTCTGTCTTGGGAAGGTGCGCGCGATTTCTACGCCGCCGAACCCCTCCAAGAGCAGGAACAGGCCCAGCATGCGTACGCTGGCCTCTGCTGGGAACCAGCGCTGCACCCGGCGCCCATCCGGCAGCAGGAACCGAAGGCAGAGGTGGCCTTCCCTGCCCGGTCCTGCCGCTGGCTCTTGGGGCAGTTCGGCCGCCAAAATCTGCCTTTCCCGGGCCTTCTCTGCCTCTTCCTCCGCCTGCTCGCGGATCTCTGCCTCCCGCGCTGCCTGGAGTGCGCGGATTTCGGCCTCCCGAGCTTGGTCGGCCCTGAGGGACGCAGCCAACGCCTCGTCCTGCTCGCGACGCAATCGGCGTGCTTCCTCAACTAAACAGGTCAAATGTATAAGTTAGTTTAGCAACGAACCAACCAATAACTGCAATTCTGGCATTGCGAACAGTCAACATACGTTGCGGATCCACAGCCGGTGCTGCGGGTGCTGCGGGTGCTGCGGCAGGTGGATCCTGGGCGAAGCGAAGCGGCCCGGGGTCAGGGAGGTCCAGGGCTCCTGGAATGTGGCCCGGGTCTGAGTCCTCACCAGAAGTGTCAGCTGGAACACGAACCCCGTAACTACAGTAACTGTGTAAAAATTGATGGATTAATGATGAACCAAACGTTCTTCCGGCCATTCCCCACTTGAGCATGGTGAAGTTGTAGTCGACAAGACTCGTCGGACAGTAATAAAAGAGCGACGGGCGACTACTTAGGTCGAGGGGCGGAAGTATGCGCAAGAACGTTCGTGTAATGCAAACAAGCATTAACCCACCTATATCGACATGGGGGACGATATTTTGCCTGGGCCGCAGGTTCATTCCATGTGCCGGTCCTGTGAAAGAAATGTCAAGCGTCTTAAAGCGAAAATTTGAGCTTTCTACAATGCTGACCCACAACTGGTTCAAAAAATCAATTGTGGGCCAAAACAGACTATTTTTAAAACAGCCACAGCTAAGTAAATATGGATGATAGACGGGGCTACTATGCTGCAAAACGTAGTCCAAGGACCATAGTTAAAGGCCGCACATGCACTTTTGTCACCAGGTCAAAATTAAAGGCCTTAATTTGGAATTTTCAAAAATGTGACCCACAATTGATTTTTTACCTTACCTCCATGTCAACATATCCGTATCTTTTCTGGGCACGCACCGAAATTTGAAACCATTCAGAATAATTGCACATTTCCCCTTAGTTGTTTCGGTGACAGTAAAATTCATGATGGCACTGGGTGGAATTCTTGGTGGACTGGCTCTGGACTCGGACTGACACACTGGGCGACACACTAGGTTCTGGTCGGCTCGGCTCGGCACCGCGCGCCTGTCCGTGCCGTCAGCTTGGCTGGCTCGGCTCGCTCGGCTCGGCTAGGCGTGGCACGGCGTGGCACGGCTCGGCGTGGCACGGCACCGCACCGCACGGTGGGTCGTTCCTCGCTTACTCGCCTCCCCCGGCGCAAACGGCAACACTTTTTTTGGTCCCTTTGGGACGCGGCGCAAGTGCAACTCCACCTTCCGTATTACAGGTAGGGAGCGGATTACCTGGCGCAAGTGGCATGCGCCCCCGCCGCCGGAGCGGCTCGGCTCGGCTCGGGTGACCCGGGCTTCGGTCCAGGCCCGAACCAGGGCAAACGTGTCGCATCCTGTAGCTTCCAGCGGAGTGCAGGCCGACTTTAAATTC
The DNA here is from genome assembly GCF_012932325.1 of Thrips palmi. Taxonomy (NCBI): domain Eukaryota; kingdom Metazoa; phylum Arthropoda; class Insecta; order Thysanoptera; family Thripidae; genus Thrips; species Thrips palmi. The sequence goes on along the minus strand of NW_023144626.1, from coordinate 12,943,098 downwards.
AACACTAGATGGCCGTTCGCTTAGCTGAGCAAAAGTTTATTAAGTACTGCTCTGGCAATTTTAGGGTCCATCGCACTTGAAACACAGTCATGCCCTTTATCAGAAAATAATATGCGTCAATTTCGGACTGCGCAGGATGAAAATTCAGACCTTCTGGTACAAATGACTGTTTTAAGACCCCGACGCCGAAAATTTATACCACGCCATCCAAAAATTCAGACTCTTGAGTCCGAAACTCGTTTTTCTGACCACAAGGAGCAAAATTAAGACTAACGGTCTGAAAATTCCGACTGAAGTCTGAATTCCAGATTCAGACCACTAGGTCTGAAAAAATTGGTCTGAATTTTCAGACTTTTTTTAACAGTGTACGCCGGCTCGCGGCTCTGCTGCTCCGACTGCGCCCTCTCTGCCCGGCCTTCCCGGCCTGTCCAACGCACTGTCAGAAAATTCCGAAAAAAAGTGGAAAAATCATGGAGTTTTTCCGAAACTTCTGCATGGAGCTCTCCATAAATGCAAATTCTGGGCTTTCTCCGAAAAATTTCGGAATTTTGAACAAAAATGCATGCTGCACTATCACAAAAACACGAAAAAAAGGTTTGCAACCAGTTTAAAATTGAGGGAAGGGTGAACCCCTACTTTTTGAGCTCAGTCAAGAACCTATATAGCCCCAATCCGACTGACTCACTCACTGACTCACTCACTCACTCACTCATAGAAATGTTTGGGGTCAAGGAGTGGTCGTAGAGACTTGCGGTTTTTTCCATTCGATTCCAAATTTTACGGGAAAATTGGGAAAAATCCCAAAACTTCAAAATTTCTAACCGTTTCCGAGCAAACCTACTTAATCTTAAAAAAAGGGGACCAAATTCCTCACCGTTTCCGAGCAAACCCACTCAATCTTCAAAAATGGGGACCGACCGACTGAAAATTTTTATTCGCCCTATCGATAGGTCTGGTCGAGACATTTCCAAAACTGTGCCGCAATCGGGTCCCCGTCACCGGCAACATCCTAAAAACGCTATATAAAAATATAAAAATAGGCCTAAATTCAACAAAATCCACTCAATCTTCAAAAAAGGGGACCGACCGACTGAAAATTTTTATTCGCCTTATCGCTAGGTCTGGTCGAGACATTTCCGAAACTGTGCCGCAATCGGGTCCCCGTCACCGGCAACATCCTCAAAACGATTAAATAGGCCTAAATTTCAACAAAACCCACTCAATCTTCATAAAAGGGGACCGTCCGACTAAAAATTTTTATTCGCCCTGTCGGTAGGTCTGGTCAAGACATTTCCGAAACTATGCCGCAATCGGGTCCCCGTCACCGGCAACGTCCTCAAAATCATCAATCAAGAACCTATATAGCCCCAATCCGACTGACTCACTCACTGACTCACTCACTCACTCACTCATAGAAATGTTTGGGGTCAAGGAGTGGTCGTAGAGACTTGCGGTTTTTTCCATTCGATTCCAAATTTTACGGGAAAATTGGGAAAAATCCCAAAACTTCAAAATTTCTAACCGTTTCCGAGCAAACCTACTTAATCTTAAAAAAAGGGGACCAAATTCCTCACCGTTTCCGAGCAAACCCACTCAATCTTCAAAAATGGGCACCGACCGACTGAAAATTTTTATTCGCCCTATCGATAGGTCTGGTCGAGACATTTCCAAAACTGTGCCGCAATCGGGTCCCCGTCACCGGCAACATCCTCAAACCGATTAAATAGGCCCAAATTCAACAAAATCCACTCAATCTTCAAAAAAGGGGACCGACCGACTGAAAATTTTTATTCGCCCTATCGGTAGGTCTGGTCGAGACATTTCCGAAACTGTGCCGCAATCGGGTCCCCGTCACCGGCAACATTCTCAAAACGATAAAATAGGCATAAATTTAACAAAATACACTCAATCTTCAAAAAAGGGGACCGACCGACTAAAAATTTTTATTCGCCCTATCGGAAGGTCTGTTTGAGACATTTTTGAAACTGTGCCGCAATCGGGTCCCCGTCACCGGCAACATCCTCAAAACGATTAAATAGGCCTAAATTTAGGCCTAATTTTATCAAGAATATAGCTTCAATCTGACTGACTAACTCACTGACTGACTCACTGACTCACTCACTCATAGAAATGTTTGGGGTCAAGGATTGGTCGTAGAGACTTGCGGTTTTTTCCATTCACCTCTATCCTTGTCAAAGCAGTCTTCAATATTTTCCGGACCGTGTATGCACCCATTGACTGCCACAGTAGCCAATGCTCTACAAGCTATCTATTTGGGCAGTAAAAGTAGCTTAATTATACGGTCAAAAGCTGTTAAATGGACCTTTCAAAGAAGCAGTACATTTACTTCCTTAGTAAATTTGCCTTTGGTCACCACGGACTTACTGAAAATACTTCAGCACGCGCCCCACACATGCGGGGGTCTGGGGGCGGAGCCCCCAGCGAGCAGCGCGAGTTTTCATAATATAAAGGGAAAGCTACAGGATATAAGTCAAATGAGCTCGAATGAGGTTGTCCCTTCTTTGACCATTTCAGACCAAAAAAATGCTTCAGCGAAGTCCTCTTTAATATATTTGAGAAAAGACTTCCATTTTACCTCCTATCTGGACCCAAGGAATGCTCCGAAGAACATCTATATAAGCGCTGAGAAAATCTCTCCGAAAAAAATGGAAAATGAATGGAGTCTCCATGAACGTGATTATAGGGTTTTTCTCCATAAAATTTCGGAGCTAATTTCTAACAGTGCGTAAGACCGCTTTGCCAAGTTTCCCTTGGCGGAACTTTTTTGACATTCCAGCGTTTGGTGTACTGATCTCTCTGTCATCTTGTGGATTCCCTAGACCCACTTCATCAGTTGTTGCCTCTTCTGTCTCTTCAGTTGGGATCAATTTTGGCAGAAGTGGTGAAATCTGTGGCTGAGTTGCGATTGGTTGTAATGAAGAAAATGTTGGGGGGGGGGGTCATTTTGATGTACAAAATAGACAAATTTTAGGGACTTTTATAAAAAGCTTACAATTAATAATATAATGGAAATTTTGAGCTATGCATGACGGAATCTTTTGAAAATGAGTCGAAGAAGTGAAAAATGTTAAGGTCAACCTTTTACGACAAAATAGTATGCACAAGAAGATTTTTTAGGATACAGCCAAAATAGGCTCAAAAAGACTCTTCGACTGGTTTCAGAGCCTGCGATGTGCCTTCTAAAGTCAAATAAGCAAGATTTTCACCAGAACCTGCCCTTAAGCGATTTTTGGTTAATTTTTTTTAAAATGAATTGTACAGTGATTCTTGCAGTTTTTTTGACTGCCGATAACGAAAATCACTCCCATTTTAACACCGGACCTATATTTTCATCCCGTATTAGGTCATTTTGGACCAAAAATTCAAGTCAAGTTTTGTATCGTTTCCTACAGTTTTTGGTGTGCTGAACTCAAAAGTGACTTCCAAAATTTTCCCAGACTCGCACTTCCCCGAATTTTGACCAATTTTGGACTTAAATTTTTAAACCGAGTTTGACGTTGATCCAAACTTTGACGTTGATCTTCCTTCCACAGGGGAACTTGGTCTGGGACTGCATCGTCAACTGGGACTGTTCCATCCACGTATTGAAGCAAGCCTTTGGCTTCAAACAATATTTTGATTTGGAATGACCAAAGCGTGTAAGTGACTGCATCTTTGAGGATTGTTAGATGGCCTACTTCTGATGTCTGACATTATCATTTATCACACAACAGCACTTAATAATTCGGCACAGATCACTTCACTTGACAGCACTTCTTACTTATCTGTCTGGGCCCATAACCTGTTGGAGATTTCGCTGAGCACGTGTTGAGGCGTTGACAGGGATAGGAAGCAAACAATAAGTGTAGACCGATTGATTTGGAGTGAGAGAGATTTATTTCGTAATTTCAACGCTTATATGGGTGAAGGAGAAGAACAGGAGGTGGTCGTCGATGTCTCGAGTCTCGATCATAAATCGATTGGTACATGGGCAGAGATGCATTCAACCACTTTCCCCTAGGTGGCGCCTGTGTCGGTAAAGGTTCTTGTCGTCACTTGATGTACTTGATGAGTCCGAGTCAGTGATTTAGTCAGATATTGCTGAACTAAAACTGCCAGTCACATCTAACACTTCTTCTTTTGTGTCGCTATCAGAATGAACAGCAGGGTGATCCCGTGCGTAGAGGGTCATTTTGAATGTACCAAATTTTTTAAAAATAGTTCAACTTCATGGGCTAAATTTGGTGTTGATGGCATACATAGTACCCCACAGTATCCCTCTGAGCGTGGCAGCGCTACAAGTTGACTTTTAATTTCATCCCACTGTTAAAAAAATCAGTTGTAATTTTCATAACATTGGTTGGCATTTTTTTTCACAAACAATTGTTATGAAAATTAAAATCACAAATGATTGTAAATTGTTTTACAATCACGATATGAAAATTCATATCATGTTATGAAAATTAATATTCGCGTTTGCGAGGTCATTTTAGGGCAGTTAAACAAAAGGACAACTAATTGTTCATGTATATGAACGCCTATGCGGCCTTATGCCATTTATTGAACCGATTGTACTTTTGATCAGCGGGTTTCGAACCCGGGATCTTTGACTTGTGGTGCACGCTCTTTACCGCTGTGCTACCACGTCCCACGAGAGGCGGAGGGTCAGCTACCTGATGACTCTACCAGCGCCCCTTGGCCAGGCCTCTTGAGCCAGTTATGAAATTTACAATCGGATTCGGAAAATTACTATTGTGAGCTCAAAATCAACACTTAAGATTCGCAATTTTCAGAACATGGTTTGAAAATTACTAACAATTGTCAATTTTACGAAATTGTTTCGAATTTTCGCATCAAGTTATGAAAATTGCAATGTTTGTAAAATTCATATCCGTGTTCGGAAAATTGTCATCAAAATTGCTTTGAAAATTCATAACTTTTTTAACAGTGCCCCTATGAAATACGGCGGAATTTACAGAAATAATGACGGAATTTACAGATTGCGGAATTTACAAAGCGAAGTGTTTAGTCTCCTGACCCGCTTGGTTACAAGATAGGTAAAAACTGTTGTCGGTGTCATTTTGAGCATCCAAAATAGCGTTTTTCAGCGGAGGTTGTGGGAACTTTCTCCCTCAGATGGAGGAGCTACGGCCCGAAACGGAATTTACATCTATTTTTACACCCTTACCGTTTTTAACAATTCTGACGGCCTGGAAGAGTCGTTTGACCGCCCCAGGTCCCGCGGGCACGGGCTTCTGGCAGCGTTTTTGGCCCGCCCTTCTATTCAAAAAATAGGGTTAGGTTGGTGTCTGTGTACAAGGAAGGAGTTGAGCTAGAGTAACCATATTTGGAGGGTACTTCAGGAGTACCGTCCAAACAAATAATCCGGTGGTGCAAATCCCGTCCGGGTCGCACAAGGGCTGCTGCAGGTGCATCATGGTTTACATGAGCAGGAGGGGGATTTCCGCCATTATTGGTGCTAGCGGGGCACATAGGGGTATTTTTGGAATCGGGGCGACGAGACAAGATGAATGGACCTGGTCCCGACCCCATCGGCCGCTTTTACAAGTTGGCCAGATCAGGATCTTCTAAAAAGGGGGTCGACCGACTAAAAAAATTTATTGCAGATTTCGATTGGTCTCAGCAAGACCTTTTCAACGAGGGGTCGGAAAGGGGTCCAGGAGCCCGACTAAGTCTAAAAGTCACATCAGGATCTTGAAAAAAGGGCCGACTGAAAGACTGAAAATTTTTACTTAAGTTTTCGATAGGTCTTGGCAAGACCTCTTCAACGAGGGGTCGGAAGCGGGGGATCCAGGAGCCCGCCTTCATGAGTTATGGGAAAAAGTGCGACGGACTCGTTTTGCGCTCCTGCTGTGCCTCTATTGCAAGGAGTTGCAGTAGCATGGCAAATATGGGTATTTTCGGAATGAGGGCGAAGAGACAAATGAAATGGGCATATTCTAAGGACAGTTGGAGTAAAAAGTGTAAGGACTATTGCATATTGTGAATAGAAGGGCGGGCCTAAGTCACGATGGTACATCGATAACTTTGCTTTACCCGCTCACGGGGTGTGTGATGCGAGCGGGCCGAAGGCCCGGGCCTTCGACTGGCCACGTTGGGTCTGATGCGAGGGCCGAAGGCCTGAGGAAAGGCCGCCGGCAGGCCAAGCTGGGCCGGCCCCCAGTCGAACCGAGTTGCCGGCGCAGCGAAGCGGAGCTGGCAACTCGGTTCGACGGAAGGGCGGGCCCTAGCTTGTTTATGTTCTTTCGATCCGAAGTGGTCGCGAGGTTCTTAAACGAAAAGGAACCCCAGTAGACCGTCAGTTGTGAAAGCAGCATAGGTCACATGGTCACACGGTGGACATTTTCCCATAGGCTGTTTCGGGTTCAACAAGTGATGATACAAAGGTCACCTTCCGTATTTTTGTGAAGAATAAGTCAGGGAAGAGAGTGAAATAGCCAGGTTTCTTTTGATGTGGCTCAGTCATATACTACAGCATGGCAATGTCGTCTTATAGTTGTTGGTGACCATGACGGAACTTACAAAACGACACTTTAGCAGCTTACAAAACCTAGAAAAACAAAAGTTAGATTGACTTATCCACATGAGGACATGGTCTTCATTTAGTAAAACAAATTTGAATTGCCCTAGCTACCAAATCACCCTCAGTTCAGGCGCAAGGCCCGGGTGACCTGAAATGACCCCCTACGCACGGAATCACCCAGCAGCCTACAGGACAGAAAACAAAAAAACCAGTAAATACAATGATTCATTAATGTTAAGTTGTTTTCCCGCTGGGCGTCTAAATATGTTTCAAAGTTAAAAACTTACTCGACTGCTGGCCTATTTCCTTCTGTAGGCCAACTGTTTCTTTCTTCACCTTTTTTGGAGTACGCTTTAAAAACGAAAGATTGAAAATAAGGAAATACTCGACTGCGAAATCCATATTAATTCTGTTAAAAAAAACTAAACTGGTCACCTCTTCCAAATCAGTGACAGTCCATTCTGATAATGTAGTTTCAGAGACAACTTCAGACTCGAAACATTCATGGGGACTGATTTCAAGAATCCTTTCCGCTGAACACAAAAAAAAAAACACAAAATATATTTATTTATATAAAACCCATGACTTCCACGACCAGCAGCTGAACAAAAACAAGATCATCATCCTGAATGAAAATACCACTTTTGCAAAGTCTGCACGAAGATTTTGTGCGACTTAAAACTTAGCTTGCAATTGTGCTTCATTGTAAGGCAGCCCTGACGGAAAGACTTGTCAGCAAACTTTCCTAGGTGTTAAAGGAAATAGATCTTCCTCTAGTGACCACAGTGATAGCATCAGGAATGTACCAACCCACTGTATATTATGGGAACATTTCCCATACAAATGTTGAGGAATTTGGCACTATCCTCTGTACAATTGGCATGATGAACCTTACCTGTGTGGGAATTAAACAACAAAGCAGACTTGTGGGCAGACTTAAATTGCTTGCAGGTAGGGTTCCTGTTTGAACCATTACTTTGATGAATCAAAGAGAAATAATTTTCAACGTGATCAGAATCCAAACGCCTTAAATTAAAGTGTTTTAAACCAACATCTGGGGTACCCAATGCTGACCACAACCTTTGAAATGCTCTGATGTTCATCCAACATGGTGGGACAGTTGGCTTTCCCTTGTTCACACCACCTAGGGGAATAAATCTTCACGTAGACAGGTCCTCCACATCAGATCGCCACAGCAAATAGCACTTACAGAGCACCTACGGCTTTTAGGTTTATCTTAACACTGTAAAAAAAAAGTTGCAAATTTTTGCTACTTGGGTGCTGAAACGCCCCTGCACCCACCCTTCGATCACGAATTTCACAGCCCAAAGGGTTGCGAAATTCAGTAACCCACTGGCGCCAAAATTTTGTTGCCCAATGGGTGTGTATAAGGGAACCGTTCTTACCCAAATAGTGAATTTCTCACGTGGGCAACAGTAGGCCCTCCCGCTGCCCAAGGTGCATAAATTTTGCATCTTGGCCGCAAGACGCTCCCCAACTTGCCCACGTGTATAGATCCCGGTTGGAGGTGTCTTAAAATGCGGGCTGACCTCAGAAAAATCACGAGGTGCATGGGCATCGAACCTGCAATCTCCACTCAGGACCCAACCCCTCTGACCACTGCGCCACCACGCTAGCTAGTCGAAGACGCTCGGCGGAGGCTACTTGACCCAGCCGGCTCGAGACCGTCTGCCGTTAGCGGCGCCCTCGATGGATGATTTGCATTTGTGGGCAAGTTGAGGAACTCAGCTTAACCACAATGTTAACTTTTCTACAGGTGGGCATGGTGGGCCATCCGAGAATCTCCACATGTGTAAATTCTCTCACGTGGACGGCAACTTTTTCAACCCACAAGATACTAAATTTGAACATGTGGGTGAGCTCAGAGCCCAAATCACCCAAATCATGAATTTCGTCTCAGATGTACGGATTTTCGACGACACAATAGCAAATTTCGCTGTCCAACGGGTCGATGTATTTCATCAAGTGGGCTGGTACAGTGGCCTTCTGCAACCCACTGGGTGCAACTGGAGTCTTTGTACATTGGGTGGCAAAATTTCGCATGCCAATGGGTTTCAAAAATTTGCAACATTTTTTACAGTGTTTGCGACCAGCACCGTTACAAATATCAAACTGCAGATCAGCATTATTCAAAAATTTGGCAGAATGCACACAGTTGCCCAAAAGTTTACGATCGCTAGCTCTGATGATACTACAAATAGCACTAGAAACAGAGTGACTTACCTCTTGCCCAGCTAATTTCACTCTCATCTTCACTTTCCTCTTTGGATAAATGTGGTCATGCGTCAAACCAGATCTTTGGCCAAATTTCAAAATATCCGTTGTAAAACTCAACTATATGCTCTCATTTGGCACAAAACTAACAATTTTTCCCAAACTTCAAATCAGATCTCATTTAATTATTACGTAAATTTTTGAGGATGTGGGGCATTTCAAATATATGAACGTAGTGACTAAGTGATAATTACGCGCCTGAAGATACGTTGTTCTACAGCTGGTGTTACATACAGGTGGGGGTGCTACCACTAATAGTTGAGTTATTTGGTGTTCGTTTTCAGCCCTATTGTCCAGACACTTTGTCCAATTGCTATGTTTTCTGGCCTGTGATCTTTGATTTGTCGGGTCGTCACTGTAACCAAACTTAAATTCACCCAATAATAATCCTAAAAAAACATACATGAACAGAATTTAGTCTTTGCTTAAAGTTGTATGTGATATTACTAAATTTTAAGTTTCAAGCTGTGTTCACTCTATTAACCAAATTCACGTGGTTCTGTAGTCTGTTGTTCTCCGCCATTTGCTCCATCTCCGATATCATTCCCCAGATTTTTTTTTTTTAATAAGTTCTCGCTGTTATTGTAGGACTTGGGCGGTGGCAGTTATTAGGTTGGATTGGGGTAGACGGACGAGAAGAGATATTGGGGGCGGAGCACTGGTTCATTCAGCCCGGCAAACACACTGTCACCATACCATTGTCACGAGGGGGAAATCACTCTTAAAAAGTGCGACCCGACTACTCCCTATTAAGGCGGCCGGATACGGTCGGCTCCTCTGATTTGGCATAAAGTCTCTGATGGCAATACCCCAACGCGATACTCCGTGCCAATAACTATGCCAAAAGTGTAGGAATTGTCCGAGAGATGGCGGTAGTGGCGAGGCATATCTGCGCAGGTATGGCCATACAGATACGCGTTTTCTCCCGGGATGCACCGAGCTCCTCGCCGAGCCGCAAGTCCCGTTACCTCTGCGTCGGTGCGCTCCCCCTCCAGCCCCCCTCCTCCCCCGCCGGCTGGGACAGGTGACCTGTCAATCATGCAGTAATCCTCTCCAGCGTCGCACCTCGGGCGACGGACTGCAGCCAGAGACGTGGCCCGGACGGAGAGTGGAGGGGGGAGCGGCAGCCGACCAGCGAGACGCGCGGCTTGGCGCGGCGCTGCAGCGCGCCTACTAGCAAATTCAAAATTTAAATGTTCGAATCAAACTGGGGCGGATGGGCACCATGAGTTTGCGGTCTCTTTTCCAATCAATTTGATACCCGTTGAAGCTTGATATCTGCCATAGGTGTATAAATGATCTGTAAGGCCAGCGTCGCACCTCGGGCGACGGACTGCAGCCAGAGACGTGGCCCGGGCGAAGAGTGGAGGGGGAGCGGCAGCCGACCAGCGAGACGCGCGGCTTGGCGCGGCGCTTCAGCGCGCCTACGTAGCAAATTCAAAATTTAAAGGCCGAATCAAACTGGGGCGGATGGGCACCATGAGTTTGCGGTCTCTTTTCCGATCAATTTGATACCCGTTGAAGCTTGATATCTGCCATAGGGGTATAAATGATCTCTAAGGCCGGGCACCATCAAATGGTTTCACATCTTTTCGCCAGTTTCAAATCGCCGCGTCACGTCCACGATTTAAGTTCGATTTGGTCCGATATCAGCCGGAGCCAAGGCTGGGCTCGCACACCGCTTCTCCGCCCGCACCGGCCGGCCTCAGTTCCCCAGCGCAGTGCAGCTCCGGCTTAGCTCGGGCTGCCTAGGGGAGTGGAGGGGGAGGGGAAGGCGGCGGGCGGAGACAATACCGGCCGCAGGTAGCAGCGAGCGAGGCACGCTGTCCGTCACAAAGACGTCACTCAGGCCGGCCGGCCTCCACGTAGTTCCTGTCCTTTCCACCGCGCCACCTTCCAGCGCTCCGGCAAACGACCGCCAAGTTCAAAACGGGGAAAATGAGGCAAAAACAGGGTCTTTTTATTGCAGTTCGATCTCAAAAAGTACTTCTCATAGGGAAAAACGGTTTACAGCATATTGAAGGGAACATCAGGGCCTAGGGCGTCGGGTGTATGGCGGCTCTTGAAAGTGGTTAGATGCATCCGATATAGTCCGGTGAACAATGGCCTCAAAATTGACGACTTTGAACATCGAATTTTAACGTCTAAATATCTTCGCACAAACTTCCCACATACCCGCCGACCTAGATCTCGTCGCCCGATTTACGTATCTGCCATTATTTTTCTTCTAGGACTTCTACTTGTTGAGATCGAACTGCAGGAAATTTGAGGTTTTGAAAGTTCAATAACTTTGTTCAGAATTGAGCCAGGTCAAAAAAAATTTGTGGCCCGCCTCCCTGTGATGTCCCGAATAAGTGTGCAAATTTTGAGCCTGATCCGACAACTTCAATTTGCGTATCCTGCCGCCTTAAGGGAGACTGGGGTAATTCCGGACGCTTTTTTTCTTTTTGGTCTTTGAGCTTGAATATGGTTCTTGGGTCAAATGTTATCACAGGAGAGTATAGTATGGACCTTTACCTTCAAAATGGTATACATGAAAGCCAAATCTCAGAAACGGTTAGGGAGATATAGGCGCCTAACAAAAGCCCTGCACGTGTCCGGAATTGCCCCAGCCTGGGGTAATTCCGGACGACCTATGGGGCAATTCCGGACGACCTTAAAATTTGACACTATTTAAGCTTACTTTCGCTTGTTTTGATGTGAGGCATGCTTTTAGTAGGCGTACAAGGACATTTGCTGCGAACTGAAGTGTTTGATTGTTACTCAAAGCATATTATAAGGAATAGTTTCTGTCAAAACCCCTAAATTGACAACAATGTCTTGAGTAAAACTCTTAAACACAGCTGCAATGCTATTTTTCGTTATTTCTTTAGCCTTCTGAACGGTGGGGATGCATGTCCACAATTTTGAACCCACTACCTTAACATTATGCGGAAAAATTGAAGAAAATAACCCGTCTTGTCCGGATTTACCCCAAAGGTAGTGAAAACCTTGGATGTTCAATTGTAAGAAAACGGCGAGCCATACGAGCACTCCCGAAACGCCAAAGTAAAGTCCAATGACCATATAATATGATAAAATTTTAGTCATGGGACTGAACTTGACGGTAAGGTACGATAAGTACATGGAAATACGAGGGGAAGATGCAGCTTTTGCCTATTTTTGATGGTACTCAAATTTCATGAAGCGACCACAGCCAAACAGTTTGACCTCCTACCTTTGCGGTTTGGAATTATCATTTTTAACTGATTATCTTCCTCTGTTAGACGGGCTTTTGAGTTATCTTCACTCTAACCCAGTGAAAATCGAAGTGTCCGGAATTACCCCACTCTCCCTTACTTTTTGTATCACCGAAAATCGGTCAGATGTCTCACCCTTCGAGTTTCAGTGTACACTTTAAAAAAAATTTTCACAGTCATCTCTTAGTCTTTTGGGATAGAAATGCAATTGCATCATTCAACTGATTGGATTAAGCTTACCCTGCAAACAGTTGTATGTTTCTTCTGAAAAAATAAAGAAAATTGAGTTATCTCGTTCTTCCGCTTCATAGATCAAGTACGGACGTTCAGCATTTATTTCCGTACTATTCCGTCTACATTTTCCGTATCTAAGTACTCATTTTTTTTCTAACAGTGCGACGGGTTATGCTCTAGCTGCAGCTCGATCGTCTATTCCGTCGGTTTCTTAAGTTAGTATTACGCTGCCTCAAAAGTGTTCTGAGGAATCGGAAAAATCATTTTGTTCAACTTTGAACGTCAAACTACTCGGGATATAACTCAGAGAATGTGATGTTTTAGAGAAGCGCTGAGACGGATTTGGGTTGTACAAATCTTACCGTCAGAAAGAAGCCATCAAAGATGTAACGGGTTAAATGTTACGGCGTTATGTGCCGTCACTGGCCTGAGTGCCTTGCAAACTGAAGCGTGCACATAGTACACTCTTCTCGAAGCATGCTTCCAAGCACACTCTTATTCCCTTGCAAGAAAATATATGGAAATGTCAATATATGACTCCATATATGTTTCATGCATTGCCAATATAATTGTATCTTGCTCAATATGTAGCAAATTATCTTGCGAAATACGTGGTTTATCGGCTGAGCGATAGCGAAGCCCGTTACTCCAGTGCTGTTGAAAAGTTTTGTCTGTGTGTGTGTGTGTGTGTGTGTGTCTGTGCGTGTAAGTACACTGCTCCTGCACGGCTCGGCCGATCTGGCTGAGATTTTGCAGGCTTATTTGGTATGTTCTTGGCTCGGCACACACGAAATTTCACCATCCTATCTCAACTAGTTCAGATTTATACCCGAATAACACTTAAAATGGCGAAAAATCGAGTTTTCTGCAGGCAAATCACTTCTGTCTCGGGGGTCTGGGGAGGGGCGGAGCCCCCCAGCCTCGACAAGTTAAAAAGTTCCTAGGGTCAAGATCGTGTTATCTGTAGATGAAGCAACTCTATCAAGAATGAAGGGGGGTGTGGGGGGCGGAGCCCCCCAGCATGCAACAAGTAAGAAGTAACCGACGATGGACAAGTCAATGCCTGCCGAAGGCAGGCTAGCGCCGCAGGCCAAGGTAGGTACGCCAGGCGCGGATTGGAGGAACAGGCCGCGAGACATCGCGAAGCCTGTTACGACAAGACGCGGTCTGGCGTAAACCTACCTTGTTCTATGTAGGAAGTTAGCCGAGCCCTTAGAGACAAATAGCGCTATTTTTTCCGAATATTATTAAAACATAGTTGGAACAAACTTCTCTAGAAACTGAAGTGTGTACTCAGTATGCATCTACACATGCATACTTATAAGTACACACCTACAGATGCATACCTAGCTGAGTACACATCTACAGATGCATACCTGTTAAGTATCCCAGTGGGTTTTTTTGGAACATTCTTTTTATTCGAGTTGTTGCATTCTTTCTGATGTTTTTGAGGGTGCTGATGACGAAAATTTCATCTATTTCGCCCCAGACTCAGGTTCAAATCCCGTAAGGGTTTAAGGGGGGAGGCTCGTCAATTTCCGTCAAAAAAGCAAATTTTCGTTTTTGAGATTTTTGAATTCTTTGCATCAAACCCTTTCATTATGTGGCTGATTGGTTTCAAATTTCGAAACCGTTCGGCCAGAGGACAACATTTTGTAAACTATTTTCCACAGGTTAGGTTAGACCGTTCAAACTTTAGGGCCATTTTACTCAATTGCGATATTTTGGGCCTTGCGCGCATGATTTAGGCCAAACCGTTTCACGTATTGACTTGAAATTTTTTCTGGTGTTAAACCTAAACAAGACCCATAAATTGAACCTCTAGTTTCCAAATTGAACAACTGCAAGTGGTTTTTTTTAACTTCTAAAAGATCAAATTTTGTATACTTTTAAATATTTTTTGTCAAATGTAAAATAACAATAGTTAGAAACCAGATGTGTTAAACCTAGAGGTTCAATCTATAAAGCCAAGTGTCTAGTTTCAGGGGAAACAAACGGATTTGGAAAAAGTTGTCGGATAGCTTCAAAACCTTGCGCGCAGTGAATATATGTCTTTTTGCAAGGTATTTTTGATATGCCTTTAGAGCCTTGATAAAGTGGCCCAAAATAAATTATTTTTTTTACAAAATGTTCTTAAAAGTGTGATCTTTTCAATGGAAAACCCCACATTCCTTCAAAAAAATCAGGAAAGAAAAGATTTTTTTTTTAATTTAACCAAAATTTTAGTGTTAATGGCGAGCCTCCCCCCTTAACATAGTCGAAATTCGCACATTTCTTAATGTACGGGACGTGCCAATGTTGCCGATGTGTATCGCTACTTTTCCTGTTATTATATCGGAAAAGTATCTTGCTAAATTATCTTTTCCACATGTGACGTCAATACATGTTGGGCCATATATTTTGTCCATATAGTGCCCATATATTGTCCATTTTGCAAGGGTTTACAGCATACTTGCCAGGCACCCGCTAAAGTAGAGTATGTCTGGCATGTATACGCTAAATAAGAGTGTACCTTGCAAATACACGCTAAAATACACTTGATTAGTCCTATCTAAACGCATGGGTTAGTTAAGTGTACTTGCCAGGTACACACTCATTTAGCGTATACATGCAATGTACACTCTATTTTAGCGTGTGTCTAGCAAGTATGCTGTAAATAAGAGTGTGCTTGGAAGCAAGCTCGTGCTCTTGAGTGTACTATGTACACACTTCAGTTTGCAGAGAAACAGCGTAACCGTTGAAGCCTGTCAGGGATTGTAACGTGTTACCGTTATGCAATGAACTAATGCGTTATCTCGTCACGTAAACGTTAACAGCCGTAGCCTCGTCAAGATAAACAACGTATGTAAACATATATATATCATTGATTTGGACCGGAAATGAGAAATTTAATAAATCTTCAAAACCTGTAAAATGTTCAAGTATGATGTGTTAATACTTTTGAAATCTAGTAACTTTTGGTTTCCAATCCGAACCCATGACGTTGTGTTGCCGCGGTTTGTTTCTCTTGTCGAGAGGATTCCATTTCTGTAAATAGAACGTCCATTTGGAAAATATGGAAAGTTGAATAAGGTGCACGGAGATGTCTGCCGACGGTCTGCTGAGGCGCGTCTTGCAAGACGGTTAGGGTAAACGTTGTGTTCAAGAAACGGAGAATGAGCACACACTAGATGTTTGTGCACGAATTTTGTGCGAGACATTTCAGTATTCAGTGCACGCGAAATTTTCGTACAAAATTTGAACGAAAAGTTCGTTTGCACTAAGAACTGTGACGTCTCGCACAAAACTCGTGCAAAAACATTTAGTTTGCACAAGTTGTATATGTAAACAGATTTCTCCGCCGCACCCGAAGAAGCCTACGAAGGAGCTTTTGCTCACACTAAATTGCTATGTAGGTTTTTCTGCGCGCCAATGCACGAAATTAAACATGCACTTCGTAACGTACAAATTTGTGCGCGACAATGCACGAATTTCTGCATACTTGCGCACGAAATCGTGCATTGTCGCTCACATATTCGTGCGTTACGAAGTGCATGTTAAATTTCGTGCATTAGCGCGCTGAAAAACCTTCATGGTAATTGAGTGTGTTCGCGTCACCACGAAGAAAGTGAAGGCATTGTAGTTGACCCGGTGTAAGGTCTCGGATCTTGCTACCGTTAAAATTACCCCCTCCACCTCCGAAGTCCGCCCGCACCAGCCCCCGCGCTCCCGTGGGTCCTGTGCATGGAGTATGTGCATGTGCAACGGTCGCAAGAACCGAGACCTTTGGCTAGGTCGAATTTAGATTTATGAAAGGCCTTTGTTTTCTTCGTACCAAGCGATACTTCGTAGACTGAGCCTCTTTGCTTCAGTGCTAAAGGTGCTCAGTGCTCATTGGTGTCACTCCTTGTCTAATTGCAGTCGGTGAATCATGGAGTGTGCTATTTGTATGGAGAAGCTGGACACCGTCGATCGACGTCCGAAGGCTTTACCCTGTGGTCACACAGTGTGCCTGAATTGCTTGAAGGGCGCTGCATCTCTAACGTGTCCGCATTGCCGCAAGGTATGTATGTGTGCCTGCCCGGCCTGCCCTCAAATTTGTTTGCGAATCAGGGAGCACCTGGTGACAGGGTATTTTCGCTTCACCGCCGCATTTCCCGCTGCATGCCATTTTCCACAGAACAATCTATATAATTTCTGACTTGAAGCAAATAGTAGGAAATTTTCGGCCGCGAAATGATGTCTGCGATAGGGTACTTTCGTAGAATCCTGAACCGGAAGCAAGCAGACCAGCAGACGCCAAATTGGCCGGAAACTAACCTCTCTTCGGATCCAAAACTATAGCCGAGCTGTACAAATATTGCTCGCGAAACACATATGCACTTCAAACAAGTATCAAACGACTGTTTATGTTCAAGTGTGGCCGATACCTTTGACGAACGTCTCTTTCCCATGTCAAGTTTGGATCTACTTCCGCCAACATGGCGTCTGTGTGCTTCCGGCTCAGGGATCTACGAAAGTACCCTATTAGGCAAAGGAGAAATGTGCCAGAGACGTGTCCTGGCGTAACACTGATATAAACTAACATAACAAAGGCATTTTTGGAACATCAAATTTTCTAATTAGATTCATAACGTTGTATCATGTCCCTTTAATCTGACAAGAGGTGGTTGGGAACAAGAAACTCTTCGAGAATCCTCACGGAAAAGTGCTTAGTCTATCTGAAAACGGATCCACACACACTGTGCATAGGGAAAAGTGCTTAGTTTAAAAACGGCTCCACATTGTGCTTACGTGGAATTTGCATATTATTATCAGTAAAAATGCACAAGTTTATGCAAATTTAAGCGCAATTTTGTTCACAAGGGTACACGGGCTTAAAATCAGGCATCACCGCGTACACAACAGCAGGGGGTGGCAACGGCCTAGGGAGAGCGTGCAGCGCCGTCAGAGCAGAGGTTGCGCACTTGTTCGAGATCATGAAAACCGTCATCAGTGTTTTTCAAAACGCTTTGCACCGAAGGAAAGGGCTTAAAATTTAGGGTGCATTAGGCTAATTGCTCTTCTCGAAACTCCCCTCTGACTTTATATTAAGGTGCAGTGAAAACACCAAAAACACGAGAAATCATAAAATTCAGGAAAAACTGGAATGCGCCATGTTGATGTAAATGATTCCGCCCTTGTGTTCGGTTGAATTGGAAGTATCGGGCAGTCCTTTTGATCTGCGCAAAGCGTTTTGTAATCAACGGGCAAGATCTTCCAATCGAAGCAAACTAAGTAACCCCTGCACCTCCCTCGAGCATGGCTTCACGCTTGACCGTCCCTTATTTTTAGGCACGAAGTAGCCTTATAGTATACCCAGGATTCAGCCGGCCCGAGATTCGACTTGTGTGGCCCTTTATGCATTTCGGAAATTTTCTATACGATTTTAACGAGATTTTGCAGACTTGTAGAACTTTAAACGCTGATTCTGATGCTGAAATCTGGTTAAAAATTTGGTGGCCAATTCTGTGAAATTTGCTGTCAAAATCGCCGTTTCCAAGGCAAAAATCGATTCGTCAAAGGAAAAAATAGGGGGTGGGGGGAGCCGAGCCGGGCCAATAGCGGAGCTTCTTTTTGGGTCTGTACAGCTTACTCCAAAAGCTGAAATAGCACGTTCGAAATGAAAAATTTCTTTGACTGCAGCTAGAAGAGATCCAACAATAATTGATGTCGTTTCGAACGTGGCCATTTGGATCGGCCGGCCGGCCAGTAACTTTTTATGAGAGTGTCCCGCACCGCTGCGTTGTTGTTTTTGTTGTTGTATTGTTGCAAATTTTTGTTACTCTTCAAATCGGAGTGAATTGAGCCATTTAACTGCGTACCTGTGCACATGCATCTGTGAATTATCTTTCCTTAATGTAGTTTAAGAGTCGCTATAAGACTTTTAATTTCTTTTTGAATAAGCTGGTCATGTAGCTGCTCCTTTTAGCGAGGTTTGATGGTACTTCTGATTCAGATAGCACCATGATCACTTCGCTCAGTGCTCATGTTCCTCGAACAAGACTCACCCGCGTTTCGAGACCATCCCTCTCGAGTTTTTAAAGTTTGTCAAGGCAACCGTCGTGGTGTTGCTACGTTATCAGTGAGAACTATTACACAAAATTAAAGAAAACATGACCAGAGAACCGTAGGCTTTTGAAACAAGCCAAACAATTCAACGTCAGCAACAATGGAGGGGCAGTTTTCAATCGCGACTATACTCGTGTTTTCAGCTTCGCGATTTTCGTAAGGGCGCAGACGCCGACAAAATTGTTGCCAACCCGCGAAAATTAATTTACTGCCTTCTTTCTGCTATCAAAATTTTCATAATGATGGACTTCAAAGATGTTCCTTTGTCAGATCACTGTGGAATACATTAGCATTGGAAATTTTCGAATTTCCCGGCATTTTGATTTCTCTTTATTGCAAAGTCTAAATTTTAACGGGTGGCACATCGACCACATTGGTACCACTGCCATTCGTAGCCACCCTTGAGCCACCCCCTACCTTTTACATAACTTTTTTGCTTTCCCCACACTCCTACCCAAATTGACTTCGTGACTCCTAGGATTTCTTGAAATCGTATTTTTTCAAATTGAACCGAGACAAAAGTTCGTGGAGCCAAATTGTTCCATTTGGTGAGAAAACACCTCTGCCAAAGTTTGGTGGTGCTACGATATCGCATGGCCGAGCCTGAGGGGCCTAAGTGCAAATTTCAAAAATCGGCTGATTTCGGAATTTGAAAGTTGTCTTCCTAGTAAGTACGTCATTTTGATGCCCATAGGGCGAAAATTTCAAGCGTTTTGCCGTATCTCGAACCGGTATGGCCGAAATGGCGCTCTGAACGCGCTCCGCCACTGCGCGGAAGGCCGATCTGGACCCAACTACGATGCTTTTGGGCTGCACCAAGCCGCCCCGGAGGGCAGTTGATCACCGGGTCGCTGTCAGCACCTTCCCAAAACATGTATCTGAATTATCTCTGAAAATTCTAATGTGGTTAGTGGGATACTCTATAGGAAAATTCTGAAATATGCCCTCGAAGTGTCAAATTTAGCCATTATAGCATTTTTCGCGTGTTTTGGTGTAAAATTTGGTCTTTATCACGTCTGTTATGAAATCCAACCTACCAATTACTATGCAACTGGTCAAACACATGTTTTGGGAAGGTGCTGACAGCGACCCGGTTATCCACTGCCCTCCGGGGTGGCTTGGTGCAGCCCAAAAGCATCGTAGTTGGGTCCATTTCGGCCTTCCGCGCGGTGGCGGAGCGCGTTCAGAGCGCCGTTTCGGCCATACCGGTTCGAGATACGGCAAAACGCTTGAAATTTTCGCCCTATGGGCATCAAAATGACGTACTTACTAGGAAGACAACTTTCAAATTCCGAAATCAGCCGATTTTTGAAATTTGCACTTAGGCCCCTCAGGCTCGGCCATGCGATATCGTAGCACCACCAAACTTTGGCAGAGGTGTTTTCTCACCAAATGGAACAATTTGGCACCACGAACTTTTGTCTCGGTTCAATTTGAAAAAATAAGGGACGGTCTACTTCACGCGCTTCCTAGGCCGTTGCCGCCCCCTGAAAACAGAGATCCTTAACTTAACATTAAACTAACACTGCTTTCATAACGTAACATAAGACAATGTTCGCTAAAGGTTAAGGGTACGGACTTTCAGAAGTACTTCCAAAAATAGCTCTACACAAATTCAAAACACAAAAAAATAACTTACCCTTTTTGAAAAGATGTCAGACGTTAAGGTTTATAACTTTAACTCTTACGATAACGTTATGATGCCCATATAAGGTAAGTTAAGGATCCCTGGTATAAAATTGTACGTAAACATTTAGCGTGCATCAAAAACTGAATGCCCCCGCTGAGCAAAAATTTAGAAAACTGTGCCTTGTGACAGAATAAACGAATCCTTGGCGCGCGGAAGTTCTAGATGACAGTAATCGACCTACTTTTGACCACATTTCGAAAAGTGTCCAAAATCTCGTCTCGTCTGAATTTCAAACTTATCCTGACGCTTGCAAACTAAATCCTTGCACTCAGCAAACCTTATTAACTAACTTAGGCCTTACAAAATAAAGCAGCTTGTTTTAAAGTATTTGGAGCATACATAAGTTTACGAAGGAAATACTTCGTACTCTACGAACTATTTCTTCTCGTAACGAAGTAAATTAGTTTGTACTGTGTATGCTTAAAATACGTCGTAACGTTTTAAGCGTGTGGCCCAGAAATTCTTATTGCAAACATGTCCTTAGGATGGCATCTAAATTCTAGAGTCCTGTCACCTATCCTAACCTGTCACGACATCTGCAGATGCCCTCAACAACCCTGCCATAGCCCCAGGCATCGGAGTGTATCTTGGAGCCCCTGTAACTAGGTGCCCCACCCTCCCCCATCTTGCAAACTGATTTTATGAACGAGCTGATCACTTTCGTACCGTGAAGTTTTAAGTCTACTATTAGTCTCTTACGCACTCATGTAAAAAATTCTGTCGAACTAGTTTCCCTTTCAGTGTTAAAGTTTCCTTCACAATGTGCCTAGACGAAATGTTCAATGTGTCCAAACTTAAGAGTTGCAGCTCACCGACTTCTGCGTCTGGAAAGGATTTGCAAGCTGTGGGGCGAGGCACGGTGCGGTTGTCCACCTTTTATGACGTCCCTGCA
The DNA here is from genome assembly GCF_012932325.1 of Thrips palmi. Taxonomy (NCBI): domain Eukaryota; kingdom Metazoa; phylum Arthropoda; class Insecta; order Thysanoptera; family Thripidae; genus Thrips; species Thrips palmi. The sequence continues at coordinate 12,922,114 of NW_023144626.1, read as the reverse complement.
TTCTGTCTTCAGGTTTTCCCCGGTCCGCCTGAGGCGCTGCCCGACAATTTCTTCTTGCTGGGATTGATAGAGGAGCGGTGCCATCAAGATCAGAGGTGAGAATTGATCCACGAACTGTATTGGTAGCCTGGAGGTTTAAAAATGTTACCAAAACATCGGTCAAGACCCCTTGAAAATTTCAAACCTCTACGTCAAGTATTATAAGATCTGAGAGCAATCAAAGTTTTGGGGAGTTTGGATCCCGAAAGTCATCATTTTCTAGCTCTGATAAGAACAAAATCGGGTGTCGTCCTATTCTAGCTCTGATTAGAACAAAATCTGGAGTCGTCTTATTCTAGCTCTGATAAATTCAAAATCTGGAGTCGTCTTTTTCTAGCTCTGATAAGAACAAAACCTGGAGAAAAAGACGACTTTGTCCACGAAAAAATGTTTTGTGGCACCATTTTAAAAATGCGTTCCAGAGGTGCTAATCAAAAAGGAGATCGGTAAAAAAATTATTTTTCGGGGTCTAAAATCACCTAAGCTCTAATGGTAAAATGGACCAAAACTTTGATGGCTCACAGTTCCTATAATACTTGACGTAGAGGTTTGAAATTTTGAACAGGGATGCTTTGGTAACATTTAAACCAAAAAGGAACGCAATCGTCGATGGTCAACTTCGAACGGCACTATAATGCCCCAATTTTTAGTAATAATAGTGAAATCGAGCAACTTTGAGACCCCGTATTGGCTGAACCCGACTTCGTAGAGCCTCGTGCGACCCGTCATTTGAAAGAGCGCACCTTTTTGGAACCTGAAACGCTTTTGGGTACTTTTTTTGGATCTCGGTTTGCGAGAACCCATCTACTCCCAAACCCTCGAAAACAGCCAATTTTGGGGTCTTTGGACCCCTACCAAAACCACAGGGGTTGTCGGATTTCGTCCAAATGTCTATTCGGCAGTTTGTATGCACTCTACAAACTGAAGTGTGTACTCAGTATGCGTCTACAATGCATACTTGCAAGTACACGTCTACAGATGCATACTCAGCTGAGTACACATCTCGAGGGGTCCTATTCAAAAGATCTTATCTGCGCGTTCCCCCCAAGACAATCTTATCTCAAACGCATGTGAATTTTTCTCAGTTTGATCATTTAATACAGCTACAAATCAAATTCATTTGTGATGAAATTCACTGAAATGTGGAGATGAAAGATCAAAGAAACCAAAACAACATGTAAAAATATATTCCGCTTACTCTCGTACGTGTCCCAACTGGTCAAACTGGGTGAAATCCGCATGCGTTTAAGATAAGATTGTCTTGGGGGGAACGTGCAGATAAGATCTTTTGAATAGGACCCCTCGATCTACAGATGCGTACGTAACTCATCCAAGTGTGCATCTGCAGATGTGTACTCAGCTGAGTATGCATCTGTAGATGTGTACTCATCTAAGTATCCATGCATCTGTAGGTGTGTACTCATCTAAGTATGCATGCATCTGTAATTAGGTGTGTACTCATCTAAGTATGCATGCATCTGTAGGTGTGTACTCATTTAAGTATCATGCATCTGTAGTGTACTTGCAAGTATGCGTGTACAGACGCATACTGAGTACACAGTTCAGTTTGTAGAGCATACAAGGAACCGATAAAACACCATAAGTGCCCGCTTCTAGGATGTCGCCGGCTAAGTGTTTTGTTTTTGTCTGGAGCTTCTCTTTCCGTTTGTCGCGAGGAGAGTAGAATTTGAGCCTTCCTTGACATCCGTGCTCTGCGCAGGTTCTGGTGCCGGGACTGCGGCCAGGCTGCCACCGAGGACTGCGTGGACCTGCCCCACTCCGTGTGCTCCCTGCGCAAGCTGCGCGCGGAGCAGGCGGCCGCCAAGCTGGAGCGGCTCAGGAGCGGCGCGTCGGCGGCGCGGAGGCTGATGCAGGCCCTCGTCGACACCCAGCAGGCCGTGCAGGCCCAGCTGGACGAGCTGCAGGCCAGGCTGCACGTGGTGGAGGAGGCCGAGAGGGAGCTCCGCGCGGCGGCGGACAAGGGCCGCGCCGTGGAGGCCGCCGAACCGGCGGGTCTGGAGCAGCTGCTGGAAGAGGCCAGCCTCCTGCAGGCCGGCTGGGGGCTGCAGCTCAGGAAGGACGGCGCCGACTGGAAGGGCGAACAGCGGCTAGGTGGCGGTGCCAGGACTCTGCTCTGCCCGCTTGTGCTGCACCTGCAACGCGAAGGCGGCGGCGCCGAGGTAAGCCGGCTTCATCTTTTGGGAACTTTTTGACCATACACACACAATGTTTTTATACAAATTTTGTACGAGACATCACAGTTTTTTGTGCACACGAACTTATCGTACACTGAGAAAACCTTACAAACTATTTCGGGCCTTACAAAGAAAAGTAGTTTGTATAACAAAGTATTTTGAGCATACGTAAGCTTACAAAGAAAATACTTCGTAATTTACGAACTATTTCTTCGTATAACAAAGTATTTTAGTTTGTTATATGTATGCTCAAAATACTTCGTAAGGTTTTAAGAGTGTACAAATTTGTTCAAAATTTTGTACTATTTTGTTCAAAATTAGGGGAAAATTGTACGAAAATTTCGTGTGATCAAAAAACTATGATGTCTCGTACAAAATTGTACATATCATTTCGTGTGTAACTATGTCATGTCCATTTTCCCATGAAAGTCAGGCGCAATGTGGAAATATTATCCCTTACGTTTAAACTTACACATAGCCTATCTTGCGTAACACCCTAAAACCTTACGAACTCTAACTTTGTTTTACGAGGAAATAGTTCGTAAATTGCGAAGTATTTTTTCTGTAAGCTTACGTATGCCGAAAATTTCTTTGTTATAACAAGCTGCTTTTCTTTTTAACACCTAAAATAGTGACCTATTCGATCTCAGTGACGGTATAAACAGTCCTTTACGCCCTACAGCCCTACAGGGGCGTAAATCGCTTTATGGCCCTTGGAAGGGCGTGAATGATATGGGGTATTAAGGCGTAATTTCAAAGCCCTTTCAAAGGCATTAACTTTCCGGGGGTGTGAACCGTTATCAGGGGGCGGCAACGGCCTATGAAGCGCGTGAAGCCATGCGCGAGGGAGGTGCAGGGGTTACTTATTTTGCTTCGATTGGAAGATCTAGCCCGTTGATTGCAAAATGCTTTGCGCAGATCAAAAGAGCACAAAATTTAAGGCGCATTAGGCCTAGAAGACTGCCCGATACTTCCAATTCAACCGAACACAAGGGTGGAATCATTAACATCAACATGGCGCATTCCAGTTTTTCCTGAATTTTTTGATTTCTCGTGTTTTTCGGTGATTTCACTGCACCTTAATTGGCTGAGCGATAGCGAAGCCTGTTACTCCAGTGGGTTTGAAAAATTTTTCCTGTCTGTCTGTCTGTCTGTCCGTGTGTGTGTGTGTGTGTGTCTGTGTGTCCGCACTACTCCTCCTGAACGGCTCGGCCGATCTCGGTGAGATTTTGCATACTCTTTGGGTATGTCCTTGGCTCGGCACACGCGAAATCTCACCATCCTAGGTCAACTGGTTTAGTTTTTATAGCCAAAAAACACTTAAAAAACGGCGAAAAATCGAGTTTTTTGTAGGCAGATCGCTTCTGTCGTGATAAAAGGGGGGTCTGGGGGGCGGAGCTCGGTTGGGAAAAAGTACAAGGGTCAAGATCGAGTTATCTGGAGATGAAGCAACTCTTTCTAGAATGAAGGGGGGTCTGGGGGGCGGAGCCCCCCAGCACGCAACAAGTTAGGAAAATTGACGATGGAGATGGAGAAGCCATTGCCTGCCGAAGGCAGGCTAGCGCCGCAGGCCAAGGTAGGTACGCCAGGCGCGGATTGGAGAAACAGGCAGCGAGCAGACATCGCGAAGCCTGTTACGACAAGACGCGGTCTGGCGTAAACCTACCTTGTATTAAGTCAGAGGGGAGTTTCGAGAAGAGCAATTAGCCTAATGCACCCAAGGTTCCAAGCCCTTTCCTTTGGTGCAAAGCGTTTTGAAAAACACTGTCTAGATTTCATGATCTCGAACAAGTTCGCAACCTCTGCGCTGACGGCGCGAGCATCGCTTCACGCTCTCCCGAGGCCGTTGCCACCCCCTGCCGTTATACTCTGAATCGCTACAGACGTTACTAACGAAATAATCGGTCCAGTCTGCACTCTGAGAAAAAATGACGGTAAATCCTGGATAATTTTTTTGCCAAACTTTACCGTACTTCAAAAACCAGTATCCACCGTACAGTCTACAGTATTTTCCGTACTTGTTTTACAAAATATTCCGTAGTTTTTTTATCAGTAGTTACCGTTCATTCGTACAGTGCATGCCGTAGGAAGGACCAGATCTGGTCCCAACAAAGGCCGCTCCCAAGAATTGTCCACATCAGGATCTTGAAAAAAGGGGATCGACCGACTGAAAAATTTTATTGCACCTTTCGATAGGTCTCGTCAAGACCTTTTTAACGAGTGGTCGGAAAGGGGGTCCAGGAGTCCGACTTCAGCAGTTATGTACATCTGAATCTTGAACAAGCTAGGGCCCGCCCTTCCGTCGAACCGAGTTGCCAGCTCCGCTTCGCTGCGCCGGCAACTCGGTTCGACAGGGGGCCGGCCCAGCTTGGCCTGCCGGCGGCCTTTTCTCGGGCCTTCGGCCCTCGCATCAGACCCAACTTGGCCAGTCGAAGGCCCGGGCCTTTGGCCCGCTCGCATCACACACAGCGTGAGCGGGTAAAGCAAGGTTATCGATGTACCATCGTGACTTAGGCCCGCCCTTCTATTCACAATATGCAATAGTCCTTACACTTTTTACTCCAACTGTCCTTAGAATATGCCCATTTCATTTGTCTCTTCGCCCTCATTCCGAAAATACCCATATTTGCCATGCTACTGCAACTCCTTGCAATAGAGGGACAGCAGGAGCGCAAAACGAGTCCGTCGCACTTTTTCCCATAACTCATGAAGGCGGGCTCCTGGACCCCCCTTCCGACCCCTCGTTGAAGAGGTCTTGCCAAGACCTATCGAAAACTTAAGTAAAAATTTTCAGTCGGCCGACCCCCTTTTTTGAAGATCCTGATGTGACTAATAGACGAAGTCGGGGTCCTGGACCCCCTTTCCGACCCCTCGTTGAAAAGGTCTTGCTGAGACCAACCGAAATCTGCAATAAATTTTTTTAGTCGGTCGACCCTCTTTTTTGAAGATCCTGATGTGACTAATAGACGAAGTCGGGCTCCTGGACCCCCTTTCCGACCTCTCGTTGAAAAGGTCTTGCTGAGACCAATCTAAATCTGCAATAAATTTTTTTAGTCGGTCGACCCCCTTTTTTGAAGATCCTGATCTGGCCAACTTGTAAAAGCGGCCGATGGGGTCGGGACCAGGTCCATTCATCTTGTCTCGTCGCCCCGATTCCAAAAATACCCCTATGTGCCCTTCTAGCACCAATAATGGTGGAAATCCCCCTCCCGCTCATGTAAACCATGATGCACCTGCAGCAGCCCTTGTGCGACCCGGACGGGATTTGCACCACCGGATTATTTGTTTGGACGGTACTCCTGAAGTACCCTCCAAATCTGGTTACTCTAGCTCAACTCCTTCCTTGTACACAGACGCCAACAACAACAACAACAACAACAACAACACACAGACACAAAGGCAAATGCATAGGCCCTCCCCCTATTTTTTGAATAGAAGGGCGGGCCAAAAACAAGGGTCGACCGACTGAAATAAATTATAGCAGTTTTTGATAGGTATTAAAAGTACGGGATTGCCGGGTAAAAAAGTACGGGATTCCTTGTAAAACAAGCTAGGGCCCGCCCTTCCGTCGAACCGAGTTGCCAGCTCCGCTTCGCTGCGCCGGCAACTCGGTTCGACAGGGGGCCGGCCCAGCTTGGCCTGCCGGCGGCCTTTTCTCGGGCCTTCGGCCCTCGCATCAGACCCAACTTGGCCAGTCGAAGGCCCGGGCCTTCGGCCCGCTCGCATCACACACACCGTGAGCGGGTAAAGCAAAGTTATCGATGTACCATCGTGACTTAGGCCCGCCCTTCTATTCACAATATGCAATAGTCCTTACACTTTTTACTCCAACTGTCCTTAGAATATGCCCATTTCATTTGTCTCTTCACCCTCATTTCGAAAATACCCATATTTGCCATGCTACTGCAACTCCTTGCAATAGAGGGACAGCAGGAGCGCAAAACGAGTCCGTCGCACTTTTTCCCATAACTCATGAAGGCGGGCTCCTGGACCCCCCTTCCGACCCCTCGTTGAAGAGGTCTTGCTGAGACCAATCGAAATCTGCAATAATTTTTTTTAGTCGGTCGACCCCCTTTTTTGAAGGTCCTGATGTGACTAATAGACGAAGTCGGGCTCCTGGACCCCCTTTCCGACCCCTCGTTGAAAAGGTCTTGCTGAGACCAATCGAAATCTGCAATAAATTTTTTTAGTCGGTCGACCCCCTTTTTTGAAGATCCTGATGTGACTAATAGACGAAGTCGGGCTCCTGGACCCCCTTTCCGACCCCTCGTTGAAAAGGTCTTGCTGAGACCAATCGAAATCTGCAATAAATTTTTTTAGTCGGTCGACCCCCTTTTTTGAAGATCCTGATGTGACTAATAGACGAAGTCGGGCTCCTGGACCCCCTTTCCGACCTCTCGTTGAAAAGGTCTTGCTGAGACCAATCTAAATCTGCAATAAATTTTTTTAGTCGGTCGACCCCCTTTTTTGAAGATCCTGATCTGGCCAACTTGTAAAAGCGGCCGATGGGGTCGGGACCAGGTCCATTCATCTTGTCTCGTCGCCCCGATTCCAAAAATACCCCTATGTGCCCTGCTAGCACCAATAATGGCGGAAATCCCCCTCCCGCTCATGTAAACCATGATGCACCTGCAGCAGCCCTTGTAGGACCCGGACGGGATTTGCACCACCGGATTATTTGTTTGGACGGTACTCCTGAAGTACCCTCCAAATCTGGTTACTCTAGCTCAACTCCTTCCTTGTACACAGACGCCAACAACAACAACAACAACAACAACACACAGACACAAAGGCAAATGCATAGGCCCTCCCCCTATTTTTTGAATAGAAGGGCGGGCCAAAAAGTACGGTGTTGCCTGTAAAAAAAAGTACGGTGTTGCCTGTAAAAAAACGACGGTTTTGCCTGTTAAATAAAGTACGGTGAAGTCTGGAGTAATCAGTACAGGATTTACCGTGATCTTTTCTCGCAGTGTAGAGAGCCCCAATAAACTCCTTTCGTCTCTGCATTACCTCTCGTCCTTCTTCAGTCTGAACCTCACAATATGATGACTTTTCTTTGAGAATAGTATTGACAAATAGTGCAATGCATAGTATCTTTTGTAAAATTACGACTAAGTGTGGTAGTTACGAGGAATCGGAGTAAAATTGCGACAGGATTGTTACAGCGCGGCATTACTTTCCGAGCGCTACAGGGCCGTAACACTACGCTGAGCACTACACTGCAAATTACATGGAAAGACTTCGCGCCAAAATGTGGTGAGACACAAAGTCTCGCCAAGTTTTGGTCGGACAGAAATGTCTCGCCACAAAATGGCTAGACTTTTCTGACTAAGGCGCTAATGAGCTTCCATGCGGCGCAACGTTCTTCGGGCCTGCACTGCAAATGCAACGGTGATACTTTAGCACATTTTTTGGCGATACAATTGAGTATCGCCAATTAACGGCCTTACGGAAAAGTATTGCCTTTAGAACGGTGATACAAAACAGTATCGCCAAAATTTGGCATTACTTTTTGATATTGCCGAAACCACGGCATTAAACCAAGGTCTTCTCCCCTTGATTTGTTCGACGTGTATTGCCAAATCGTGGCAGTACTCCAAAGTATCGCCAAATTTTAGCGATACTTTTGTGTATCGCCGTTTTGAAGGCAATACTTTTCCGTAAGGCCGTTCATTGGCGATACTCAATTGTATCGCCAAAAAAGGTACCAAAAGTATTGCCATTGGATTTACAGTGTGTATACCGCAATCAGACAGAAAAGTCTCGCCATTTTTTGGCGAGACTTTATGTGGCCTTGAATTTGTAGCGTACGCCGCGTGCTGGGCTACGCCCACGTTACGGAGCCGCGAGATCGAAAACGGGTCGCGAAAACCCTGCTATGGGCGTAAAACCTTCGAACACGCATGCCGATCCAGCAGGGTTTTCGTGACGTCATAGCGTGACGTATTTAATGGACGCTCCCTTTCCGTCTCGACCAACCAACCACTAAGTACACCTGGAGCTCAAAGCTGGCATTGCGTGCATAGCCGTCTACCTTTCTATTCCCGTTCTGCCACTGCACTGCGATTGACCAGGGCACCAACCTTTACGCCAAGTGTTTACACAATAGCCGAGGAGATAGGCAACCCAATCGACATCACAGCGTGGGGTACTGACTGGGCACGCACCCTGCGTCGGCGGCACCGCTCCCCTCCCGAACCAGCGTGGCCGCCGTGGCGTGGCCAGTCTACCCCCTCCACCAAGTTTAGGGCAAGTGACAATTCGGCTACGTGAGCATTAGGGCAAGTGAAACAGGAAAGACAACGAAGCGAATCCATAGTGTTTTAGGCTCAGTGAAAAGTAGGGTGAATGAAAATTCGGGTAAATGTCACAACATTCCTTTACTTGGGCATTCGGCCAAGTGAGCTTTAGGGCGCGTGAAAATTAGGCTTAGTGCAACAAAATTCCTTTCCGAAGGAACTATTGGTTTTAGGGTAAGTGAAAATTCGGCCGAGTGAGGATTAGGGTACGTGAGCGTTATGGCTTGTGAGTTTTAGGCCAAGTGAAAGCTACTCTTTTTGGAACACCAACACAGCGAAATATGGAGAATGGATTTGAGAATGATTTACGTGTTTCGTTCCCCTCTCCCCCCTCCACTGTCAGAGGGGAATCATCTTCAGGTCAGTGCACTTTGACAAAGCATTGTAAAAAGAATGTTTTTATTTTGACCTTTTGTGTTGTGTGCATCTTCTTATTTCATTTTAATGTCATCCTCTTTTTAAAATTTTCAAACTAGAGGAAATCAGGGAAATGCATAAATAACTTGTGTTGAAATTGGCAGGCATACTTAGTTTGGACTCGAGAAATGCATTCTTTTGCAATGCTGCAAGCTGACAAGAGTGGAAAAGCACTAACATGTGTTTATTAAGGGGGGACATCACTCCAAAATGATCAAAAATTGAAGCTTTTTTTTATTAGTTTATATTATAGACCATTCCTTTCTGCGTTGAATAGTGAAAACCGCATTCCGGAATTCAAAAAATTGCAGTTTTAGTAGGTTGGGCGCCGCAGTCATGCATAGGGGAAAAGCCCAGTTTCCCCAACTTTGATCGCGTTTTTCTCGGAACATGAAATTGCAAACGGTTGCAGGCCTCTAGGGCGTAGTTTTTGAGCTACAGCGGGGAGATTTAGCATGGAAGCTCCTCCGACATGCCTCTATAGTGGGTAGCAAAATTATTTGCATTGTTCAATTTTTATTATACTTTTAACGTTTAAAATTAAACAATTTTGACCAAAAAAATTGAACAATATTTTTTGGTATGTAACAAACACTACTTGAAATGATTTTTGAAATGTGATTGAGGTACCCACCATAGCCAGAAATCTCAGGAAGGCTGTCACCAAATTTCAATGTTCTAGGTCAAACCGTTTGGCGTCCAGCGTTGCAACAGTGCGAAATGGTCTAACCTAACACTCAGAAATGTGTTTTCAACGAAAGCGCTGTACTGCCCTGGCGGATTGACTTTGTGTTGTTTTATACTTTATCTGTTAAAATATGAACAATTTTTCTCTTTCCGTTTGCTTTTTTGGCTGAGCGATAGCGAAGCCTGTTACTCCAGTGGGGTTGAAAAGTTTTGTCTGTCTGTCTGTCGGTCTGTCTGTCTGTGTGTCTGTGTGTCCGCACTACTCCTCCTGAACGGCTCGGCCGATCTCGGTGAGATTTTGCACACTTCTTGGGTATGTCCTTGGCTCGGCACACGCGAAATTTCACCATCCTAGCTCAACTGGTTCAGTTTTTATAGGCGAAAAACACCTAAAAAAACGGCGGAAAATAGAGATTTCTGCAGATAGACTACTTCTGTCTCGGAGAAAGAGGGGTCTGGGGGGCGGGGCCCCCCAGCTACGACAAGTTAAAAAGTGACAAGGGTCAAGATCGTGTTATCTGTAGACAAAACAACTCTATTTAGAATGTAGGGGGGGTCTGGGGGGCCCCCAGCATTCAACAAGTTAAAAAATAACCGACAACGGGCAAGCCATTGCCTGCCGCAGGCAGGCTAGCGCCGCAGGCCAAGGTAGGTACGCCAGGCGTGGATTGGAGGAGCAGGCAGCGAGACATCGCGAAGCCTGATACGACAAGACGCGGTCTGGCGTAAACCTACCTTGTATGACGTTTTTACAAAAGCACTGTTTTTGGAGTGATGTCCCCCCTTAATAGAATCAATGTATGGTTGTGTATATTTAATCCTAATAGAGTGTGAATTGATATTGGGTTCAAGGAGACGACTCAGGTTTTGAGCGGTGAGTCAATTAGTGCATAGACAACCAACTATATATATGATAAGTGATGGGATTTAATGAGACGATTCCTTTAACTTCACCAAAGTTAATATAACTGATACTACTTAGTATTGATTACATGAGTAAGAAAAATTATGTCGGTTCATTAAGCCTTGGGTAGCCTTGGCATTGGTCTCTATGTGACGAAACACTGGATTTGACAATAATTGGTCCCCGCTAACTGGTTCAGATCAGCCTACCCTAAACTGACTCTCTCAATATTAACTGTGATTGGCTGAGCGCCCGGGTGGAAGAAACTGAAGTTCTAATTGGCTGAGCGATAGCGAAGCCTGTTACTCCATTGGGGTTGAAAAGTTTTTCCTGTCTGTCTGTACGTCTGTCTGTCTGTCTGTGTGTCCGCACTACTCCTCCTGAACGGCTCGGCCGATCTCGGTGAGATTTTGCACACTTTATGGGCATGTCCTTGGCTCGGCACACGCGAAATTTCACTATCCTAGCTCAACTGGTTCAGTTTTTATAGCCGAAAAACACCTAAAAAACGGCGAAAAATCGAGTTTTCTGCAGACAGATCACTTCTGCCTTGAAGAAGGGAGGTCTGGGGGGCTCAGCCCCGACAAGTTGAAAAGTTACAAGGGATCTAGAATGAGGGGGGGTCTGGGGGGGCCCCCCAGCATGCATGTAGTTACAAGTAGCCGTCGATGGACAAGCCATTGCCTGCCGAAGGCAGGCTAGCGCCGCAGGCCAAGGTAGGTACGCCAGGCGCGGTTTGGAGGAACAGGCAGCGAGACATCGCGAAGCCTGTTACGACAAGACGCGGTCTGGCGTAAACCTACCTTGTTATATCTGGGAATTGCAACTTAACTATTTGTTAGACTGTACGCCACATACTTTCTGTTTATAAAATAACTTAAGTTTTACTATATTCAATAAGTGTAGCCTATTTGCAGACGAACAGCAGTCAGACTGCAGACAGACCGATGCAGTTTGACTGTAGTTCAACTGTAATTTAACTGGTGAAACTGCAGTCTAACTATAGTTAACTATAGTTGAACTGCAGTCTGTTTACAGGAAAACTGGTAGTTTTTTCGGACAGAGCAGTCTTGCCTGCAGTTTTAATCATGGTTTCATCTCGCCAGTATTACAGAAGATTTAACTCGAGTTTTATATTGAAGTTAAAATTATTTTCGAGAAGTATTTTCTGAATTTTAGTCACAAGTGTGGATTTGGAAATCACGTTCAAATTTAGTTCTGCAAGCCCCCACTGCCGACCCTGGCCCTACTCCTTCCATGTCCTTTAAGTGGTTATTTGTACCGCTGTGCCATCTCCGCAATGAGAGTGGAACCCGGTTGGAGGCCGGGCGGGCAAGTCGGGTGGACCAGTCCATGCCACACGGCAAGTGCTGTCGGTATTGACTAAAAATTGGAAGGAGCTAGTATTGTCTAACATCGCCTTCATACGTCACCACTGCATGTCACCGCAGACTGCCTAGCAAGGTAGGAGAGTCTGAAGAACCGAGCGAATCATGCGTGGACCCAACCTAATTGTCGCCCGTAGACGCCATCGAGTGCTAACACGGAATTCGGTTTTTCTCCACTTCCGTGCAATATTCTGATTCAAATTTTTCTCTAACGTCTAAAGCAGATATTTACTGAAGTGGCAGATGGTGTAACTTGCAAAAATAACTTAATTCACTAGCCTAAAAAAGAAATCCCGTTTGACAAACACTCACAGCGATCCAAGCGCCACCTAGCGGCAGGTCCTTGAAACCTGGCCTTGCAGCTCGGCGGCTGACAGTAGACCACACGGTGTGGTGGGATGAGGATTTTTCCACAGTTTGCGCACTACCCCGACGTCAAAGAATATCGCAATAATTTTTATGCTCAACGTTAAATTTTGGCTTCACCCCGCCATGCTTAATCTCAGAGAAGGAAAACCATATTGATCGACGTACTGATCCTTGCCTTCCAGTCGTGTCGGTTTTCAATAGCCCCTTTCGCTCGTCGCCGAGTGAAGAACAAAAGTACTCTAAAAGCCCGGAACCAGTAGCGCGCCACCAAGCGGCCGTTATAGCGAACTGTCAAAAGCTGAACCCTGATTGGTCCAAGCGTAGGTCCGAACGAAGTTCACAGCATCGGCCGCTAGGTGGCGCGCTAGTAGTCCCTGCACTGTGATTACTTTTGTACTTCAATCGCTTCCTCATTCCTGACTGCATTGAAAAGGTATACTATAAGTGTAAATTGAAGCGTAATGGTGTCTAGACAATAATCATGCAGATAAAATTACAGATAAAGCGTTGATATACTTGAGTCAAAAGTAGTATTTTAACACACTTTTGAAGTATTGTTTAACTGAGCAATGGTGAGTGTAACATAGTTATAGATCAAGCTGAAGTTTCGACACTATTTAAGAACTGAACTCTAAACTGGAAAAAAACTGCAGTCAGACTACTATTACGAGTATCACCTGAACAGTACACAAACTTGTAAATAATTACAGAGTTTTTTCACACTTTGACTGCACTGAAGACCGCAGTTTGTGCACTGCAGTTTTTCACTGTAGTCGGTACTCAGTTAAAACTAGACTTCCTTCCACCCGGGCGATAGCGAAGCCTGTTACTCCAGTGGGGTTGAAAAGTTTTGTCTGTCTGTGTGTCTGTGTGTCCGCACTACTCCTCCTGAACGGCTCGGCCGATCTCGGTGAGATTTTGCACACTTTTTGGGTATGTCCTTGGCTCGGCACACGCGAAATTTCACTACCCTAGCTCAAATGGTTCAGTTTTTATAGCCTAAAAACACCTAAAAAACGGCGAAAAATCGAGTTTTTCGCAGATAGATCACTTCTGTCATGGATGAAGGGGGGTCTGGGGGGCGGGGCCCCCCAGCCCCGACAAGTTAAAAAGTGACAAGGGTCAAGATCGTGTTATCTGTAGATAAAACAACTCTATTTAGAATGTAGGGGGGTCTGGGGGGCGGAGCCCCCCAGCATTCAACAAGTTAAAAAATAACAAGGTAGGTGTACGCCAGACCGTGTCTTGTCGTAACAGGCTTCGCGACGCTGCGCCAGTTACGACAATCCACGCCTGGCGTTACACCTACCTTGGCCTGCGGCGCTTGCCTGCCTTAGGTTTCTTTTCCAGGCATCCGCATACCAATTTGCGTGATTGAAGGTCAAAACAGCATTTGATTTCGTGCCTAGGGCAGCATTGGCCTCACTTTTTAACTTGTCGAAGCTGGGGGGCTAGACCCCCCATTGGCCTGACTTTTAAACTTGTCAAGGCTGGGGCGCTCCGCCCCCCAGACCCCCTTTCTTCAAGACAGAAGTGATCTGCCTGCATAAAACTCGATTTTTCGCCGTTTTTTAGGTGTTTTTCAGCTATAAAAACCGAACTAGTTGAGCTAGGATAGTGAAATTTCGCGTGTGCCGAGCCAAGGACATACCTAAAAAGTGTGCAAAATCTCGCCGAGATCGGCCGAGCCGTTCAGGAGGAGTAGCGCGGACACACACACACACACACACACAGACACACGCACGCAGACAGGAAAAATTTTTCAACCCCACCTGAGTAACAGGCTTCGCTACCGCTCAGCCAACCAACAATGGACAAGCCATTGCCTGCCGCAGGCAGGCTAGCGCCGCAGGCCAAGGTAGGTACTTACGCCAGGCGCGGATTGGAGAAACAGGCAGCGAGACATCGCGAAGCCTGTTACGACAAGACGCGGTCTGGCGTAAACCTACCTTGTAACATATTCCAATCAATATTGTTTTATTCACTGGTTCACAATGAAAGAATGACAAAATGTTTCATAAATATTACTTATAAAATTGTGAGTTCATAAGTTAAGAAAAAATAGTTATCGAATAGTGACCCAAGCATACGAGTAGCCAATAAAGCGATTGAATGCTGGCAATTGAATTTTACTCGACTGAGGGATTCGCCTTGGTGTGCCATCAGGGAATTGGTGACGACAGAGGGTGCTTCATGAAGACAAATAGAAAAAACAATTTACAGAAATTGAGTCTAAAGTATTGTGTGTAGTTTTCAGTGTACCGGTCACAAAAACTTCATTTATTTCAACGCCAATCCTACATTTTCATCTAGAGCTACGCAATTTGGGGCCATACTTTCCAAGATGAGATTTATGTGTTTATATGTATTTTTCAGTGCGCTGACCTTAATATTGACCTCTAAATTGTCCCCTGACCCAAAATTTAACCGATTTTTGGTTAAATTTTTGGCTGAGCGATAGCGAAGCCCGTTACTCGGGTGAGGTTGAAAGAAAAGTTTTTCCTGTCTGTCTGTGTGTCCGCACTACTCCTCCTGAACGGCTCGGCCGATCTCGGTGAGATTTTGCACACTTTTTGGGTATGTCCTTGGCTCGGCACACGCGAAATTTCACCATCCTAGCTTAACTGGTTCAGTTTTTATAGCCGAAGAACACATAAAAAACGGCGAAAAATCGAGTTTTTCGCAGGCAGATCACTTCTGTCTTGAAGAAAGGGGGTCTGGGCCGCCGAGCCCCCTAGCCTCAACAAGTAAAAAAGTTCCAAGGGTCAAGATCGTGTTTGTTATCTGTAGATGAAGCAACTCTATCTAGAATGAAGGGGGGTCTGGGGGGCGCCCCGGGGGGCGCCCCCCCCCCCCCAAAAAAAAAAAAAAAAAGAAACAAGTTAGAAGTAACCGACGACGGACAAGCCATTGCCTGCCGAAGGCAGGCTAGCGCCGCAGGCCAAGGTAGGTACGCCAGGCGCGGATTGGAGGAACAGGCAGCGAGACATCGCGAAGCCTGTTACGACAAGACACGGTCTGGCGTAAACCTACCTTGTTTAAAATTAATTGTACAGTGATTCTTGCAGTTTTTTGAGTGCTGATAACGAAAATCACTCCCATTTTAACACCAGACCTATATTTTCATCTCATAGTAGGTCATTTTGGACCAAAAATTTCAAGTCAAGTTTTTCATTGTTTCCTGCAGATTTTGGTGTGCTGAACTCAAAAATGACCTTCAAACTTTTCCCAGAATCACATTTAACCAAATTTTGACCAATTTTGGACCAAAATTTTTAAATGGAGTTTGACACTGATCCCAGCAGTTTTTGATGTTCTGATAACGAAAATCACTTCCATTTGAACCCCTGGTCTAAAGTTCACTGCATATGAGCCCTTAAGATGGACATTTCGTCTAGTCAAGCAAAGTCCAAAGTGCACAAACTATGTCAATTCGCATCGCTCAGCCACACTACGCGCCCAGACTAAACGGCGCGTACCCCTAGTTGGCTGAGCGATAGCGAAGCCTGTTACTCCAGTGGGGTTGAAAAATTTTTCCTGTCTGTCTGTCTGCGTGTGTGTGTACACTACTCCTCCTGAACGGCTCGGCCGATCTGGCTGAGATTTTGCAGGCTTATTAGGTATGTTCTTGGCTCGGCACACGCGAAATTTCACCATCCTAGCTCAACTGGTTCAGTTTTTATAGCCGAAAAACACCTAAAAAACGGCGAAAAATCGAGTTTTCTGCAGGTAGATCACCTCTGTCTTGAAGAAAGGGGGGTCTGGGGGGCGGAGCCCCCCAGCTTCGTCAAGTAAAAAAGTGACAAGGGTCAAGATCGTGTTATCTGTAGATGAAGCAACTCTATCTTGAATTAAGGGGGGTCTGGGGGGCGGAGCCCCCCAGCATGCAACACGTAAGAAGTAACCGACGATGGACAAGCCAATGCCTGCCGAAGGCAGGCTAGCGCTGCAGGCCAAGGTAGGTACGCCAGGCGCGGATTGGAGGAACAGGCCGCGAGACATCGCGAAGCCTGTTACGACAAGACGCGGTCTGGCGTAAACCTACCTTGTATTATACGACCCAGCTGATCCCGGCCGGATCCCTCCAGGGGGATCACTGGTGTACATAAGTTTTGAGGGGCTTGGATGCAAGAGTTGACCCGGTGCGGATAACGTCAGGTCAGGGGCCTTGTTCGCACCAGCGCTGGGGCGTATAAGTATATCCAACGCGAAGCCTGTTACGACAAGACGCGGTCTGGCGTAAACCTACCTCGTATAGTTCGTGAATTACGAAGTACTTTCTTTGGAAGCTTATGTGTTCTCAAAATACTTTGTTATAACATACTGCTTTGTTTTGCAAGACCTAAAATCCCTTATAGATCCCCTAAGACCCCTTATAGAGGAAGGTCCGGAGAAGTCATTTCCGTGAAAAGAAAAAAAAATCAGTCTATATCCTAATTCCTCCTGAGATATCCTAATTCAATGGCCGTCGTCTTGTTCCAACGAATGTGACATCGTCTTCAAACGGACGTGACAAAATTCACATTGAAACGAATGTGACGTCACATTCGTTGGAAGATAGTGAAGTGTGTGATCCCTAATGGTACTTACAGACACTTCCAAGCATTCCAGTTGAAGCACATTGCGTAACGGGCGGTAGGAAGAGAGGTCTTCTTTCTGTCCCAGCCAGCCCTTTAACTCGAGTCTCTTCAGTCGAGGCATAGTGAGCACCGGCTCGAGGACATCCTCCACCACGTCATGCAGGCTAAGCCCCTCCAGTGTAGGACCGTGACAGCGAAGAATCTTCACAACATCCGGCAGAAACTCCTTGCAGGACAGACTGGAAATCGAAGTAACCTAAGCCAAAGGAATCAAAATAAGTACATCTCAAAATGCACCGAAGGAAAAGAACACAATAGTATACTTGCAGGGGACTCAGGTTGGTGACGCGCAAACATGAAGAGGACCCCAGGGCGTATGTTCTCGAAGTCAATTTCTTGACCTTTAGGGAAAGGCACTAGCTATCAAAAAGAGAAAAAAAAAGTACACGAGTATAGAGAGCCTTTGTGATTGCAGCAGAAGAAATCCAATGATATGTAGCTGTCTCAAGTACCTCACCATCTCCAGGCCCTGCTGCATTCTGCAATACCTCCTCCGCGTCTGGCCCCACATCCGGCACATCGCGAGACACTGCCATAGATCCTTCGTTCGGAAGCTCAGCTACCTGCACAAACACCGAGCCAGCTTTGAGGGGGACTGCAATATTTTCATTTTACTTTCAGTGAGACTTCCTGCTTTCTGTCCACTTAGGGTAAGTTTTCTTGCCTTGCAGGTATCGACCACAGTCTTGAGTGATGTAGATGGATCCATCTACTAATCTCTTCCCTACATGATCTATTCATTCTTCTTTGGTAATGGGATAAAGTTTCAGTGACTGCAGGTGAGCAAATGAGTTGGCGTCTCCATCCGAAAGAAGTCCAGTGTATCTGAAACCCCGCTCTTCAGACCGACGCCACAGAATCTCAGCAAGCGCAGTTTCCATCATCTTGGAAGAACCAGCACTGTTAAAAAAAATATGAAAATTCAGACTGATTTCGTCTTACTTGGTGGTCTGAATCGTAAATTCATAAAATGGTACGAATATTAAGACCAACTGTCTGAAAAGTTTGACCTGTTGTCTGAAAGTTGAATTTAGACTAGCAAGTCTGAATATTTAGAGCGATGGTTATCAAGTTTTGTACATTGTCGTCCGAAAACTAAATTCATACTTGTGAAATCGGAAAACGAGTGAAAAAACCCCGTCCCCTTTGTACATTTTTCGATTTTCTCAGAACTTTTATTAATACTACTGTTGTATTTCAAATAATATTTACGTTTAGTGTCGTAAAAGCATAGAGAATGTTTCAGAGCTCCGAAATGGACACTTATTGCTCTATCCGCTAGTGTCGCATGGACGATCTATTGGAGCTAAAATTGCCACTTGAAGGCGAAATTGCGAATATTTTGTTACAAACTTATTCCAAGTGATTGTCTGAAAGGGCATGAGCGCACCAAAGCAAGATTCAGGTTAATAAGTGCAGTATAAGCTAAATAACAAAGAATACAACTTCACTCTCGCGCATGGCCACGGGTCGGCGCGTGGTTGGGCTAAGGCCGCTCTCCCTCGCAATTCAGCAGTCACCTCTAGCCTCTTCACTACCTTTGCAAGTAGGAGTCTACTGCCGTGTACCTAATTTTTGAGCCGAGACGATCCGCTGAGCGTGTACGATAAACCGATGGCAAAAGTTCGCCGTATTGAGCTCTACTCGACAGAGTGGCATTGTTTAGTGCGACTGTTCATATTCTTCGTACAACTTAGTCTGATAAAATAGACCGACTGGTATCATTTTTCATACAACATGTTGATCTGAAAATTCAGACTAACGTCGTCTGAAACTTTCAGACCGCGAAGTATGAAAGTTTTGGTATGAAAATTCAGACTGAATGTAAGTAAATCGACTTCTTACAAAAAATTATGAATTTTCAGTAATTTTTTTTAACAGTGAGAATAATTCTTGTCGCACTGATTGGTATCCTTGTGAGTCTTCTGCCACACTTCAAATTCTTGTTTGTCTAATTGGCTTTCTTTTTGGTTACTGAGCACTCTTTGCACACAACATCAAAATCAACAACAAGGCCAGTCAGAACATCAATCACTAATCCAATTCCATAAGGAGAAGTAAATCCTCGCTTATGCCAACTGCCGTCAAATGAAACTGTAATTTCTAATACCGACTCTTCACTCAGATCAGGATTAAATTTAATGTGTGCTTCTCTCACACAATGCTTGGTTAGAAGTAACACATCATCAATAAACTCAGAGCTTTCTTCAGCAAGAAGTTTCACAAATTTTGAGTATGTTTTACGAGACATACACTTCATATTTACAGCTATAGCTAGCCTCTCCATGCCACTGTGACCACTTCCGTTGGTAAGGGAGGCATGAACTAATTTTTTGTTAATTTCAAATGGTTAATTTCCCCTATGATGAAGCATTTGTGGACTAGTGTATGACTGGCTGACAACCTGTCCACAACCTCCACAAATCAACTGGACTTTGCATGCAAAGCCCTTATAATTTTTTTCTGCGAACCTCAGCTGCTGCTTGCCGCAAGTTGGACATTTCAAGTTCACCACTAATCTTTCCCAAACATCATTTCGCACCAGTTTGTAGCCATGAGGGTCTAAATCCTCCCCAATGCCTGCATCACTCACAATACTTTCCAAATCACTTAAGGTGTCATCAGCTTCTCTGTCACTTGCAGTGCTTGCAGCCTCCAGACCGCTAACCTCACTTTCCTCGTCCGGCTGGGTCTTGAAATAGTTCAACTTCCGTTCACTGGCAGTCACTTTCCTCGTTTTCGCTGGCGGTTCTTGGGTGTCCGCGGTGCTGGTGGACGGAACACTAGTTTAAGAGGAAATGGTACACCTCCCCTGAAGCGGCATTTCCAACGACGCGCAGGGACCTCTTTCTAACGCCGTCCTGGCCACACCGTTCGAGATATCGATATGAAACTTGGCACACGGGCTCAGAGGGATCAATCTCAATGACGGTGCGTTCAAAAAATTTTTTGAACGCTTAAGTTAGGCCCCAGGGCAGTCCAGTTCTGGTCCAACTTTCGTTCACAACAAGTCCTAAGAAAATAGGAATATCCAAAAAGGGCCACGGCACGTTGTAGCTGCAACTTTGCTCTATCCAGAGAACTTGTCCCCATCTGCGTGCGGTCAAAAATAGAGATCAAAACCTGGTAGACGGCAAACCTCTGCACGGCGGGTTTGGAGGTAGTCGGAGAGAGGAGGTGCAATATTTGTCCGACGAGCTGTACTGTCTCCAAGCCCCGCACATGTTGTCGCCGACTTGTTTCACTGAATGGGGACTGTCGGGCTGGCCACCCCGCCCGAGAGGTTCGCACCGTGACAGGTCGATTTATGGCTCTAGGCTGTATGACCAAACTTTTAAAAGGAGACATTTTCTAGTTTTGAAACTTGTACGAAGAGGTTTGGCGTACTATTCTGGTGACAGGCAACTAAAATTTAAGTTTCTACGACCATTTGACCCGCACCTGTTGAAACAATGACAAAGGTCAAAATTATCGTAGAAAATTAAAATTTGATTCGCCTGGCACAAGGAACACGCGCTGAACACGATTGTCATGTCCTGAAAGTCTAGAATCATCCGTTCAAAAATTTAACTCTCGGAGTACAAGGCCATAAATCGAGCCGTCACGCTGCCGACCCTCTGCTCCGGCGCGTGAATGAGGAGGGGGCCAGCGGGGGGCCCGGCGCAGAGACAAAGCAGCGGGCTGCAGGCGGGTCGCCCGGAGGGGGGGGGGGGGGAGGCGGGGTTAGTAGAGCTCGTCTGCGACAGTGCCTTTTCAAAACTTCGCAAGATGTCCAAAACCGCCGTGCAGAGGTTTGCCGTCTACCAGGTTTTGATCTCTATTTTTGACCGCACGCAGATGGGGACAAGTTCTCTGGATAGAGCAAAGTTGCAGCTACAACGTGCCGTGGCCCTTTTTTGGATATTCCTATTTTCTTAGGACGTGTTGTGAACGAAAGTTGGACCAGAACTGGACTGCCCTGGGGCCTAACTTAGGCGTTCAAAAATTTTTTTGAACGCACCGTCATTGAGATTGATCCCATCTGAGCCCGTGTGTCAAGTTTCATATCGATATCTCGAACGGTGTGGCCAGGACGGCGTTAGAAAGAGGTCCCTGCGCGTCCCTGGAAATGCCGCTTCAGGGGAGGTGTACCATTTCCTCTTAAGCTCGAGCAGAAGTCCTTTTTCCTCGGCCAGCTCCAGACCCAGGCCTAGGCCCAGACCCAGAGGCGTCCTCGACTTGGTTCGGTGTCTTGGACTTGGCGAGTGGTGCAGCAGCAAGTTGAGCATGGCGCTTTGTCCCTCCTCTCGTAACTTTGCTCCTCCTGTATGTTTTTGTTCAGCGGCTCCATTTCAACGAGTAAATGCTTCCAATTTACAGACGTAAGTCTCGCCGGCAGCACGTAAACAATTCTCTCCTACTGTACTGTACAGCCCAGCTGAGCCTGGAGCCGCAGCGGGCGAAGCAGTTGCCGCTCGGTCCGACAGACGGCGCGCGCCCGCCTCACCCCTCCCCACCGCGGTGGAAGCGGGAGATTTGAACGTATCGCGTTTCAAACAACTTCTTTCCTTTCCAGTTTTCCGTTAAATTAACCCTAAAAGACTCCTTATTGGTCGCTGTAAAGCCCGAATTTGAGTTCAGCGACCCCCAAAACCTAACCAGACCATTTACAAGCCCAAAACAGCAAAAAAAAAATCATGGATTTTGAAATTTTTGACATTTTGACATGTTTTTGAAAATTAATTTTTCTACCGACTTAAACTTTGAATTTTTACAAACCGGTTGCAGGGTTTTGAAGGGAAAAGTCCATAGATTTAAAAGTGCCAATAAAAAAATTCAAAATTTTGACCCCCAGACCACATTTTGGTGTCCCCCCCTTAAGTCACACTATTTCTTTAGTCTAGCTGCCTCCCAAAACTAAGTGCCAATTTTGAGAAAAAATGACGGTAAATCCTGGATAATTTTTTGCCAAACTTTACCGTACTTCAAAAACCAGTATCCTCCGTACAGTCTACAGTATTTACCGTACTTGTTTTACAAAATATTCCGTAGTCTTTTGACAGTAGTTACCGTTCTTCCGTACAGTCCATGCCGGTCCATGCCGTAGGAAAGACCAGATCTGGTCCCAACAAAGGCCGCTCCAAGAAGTGTCCACATCAGGATCTTGAAAAAGGGGGGTCGACCGACTGAAAAATTTTATTGCACCTTTCAATAGGTCTCATCAAGACCTTTCCAACGAGTGGTCGGAAGAGGGGTCCAGGAGTCCGACTTCAGCAGTTGCGTACATCAGGAACTTGGAAAAAGAGGGTCAACCGACTGAACAAATTTATAGCAGTTTTTGATAGGTATTAAAAGTACGGGATTGCCGGGGAAAAATGTACGGGATTCCCTGTAAAAAAATACGGCGTTTCCTGTAAAAAAAAAAACGGTATTGCCTGTAAAAAAACGACGGCATTGCCTGTTAAAAAAATTACGGTGAAGTCTGGAGTAATCAGTACAGGATTTACCGTGATCTTTTCTCGCAGTGTGGGGACGGTATTGAAAAACAGTCTTTGGCGCAGGTGGGTTGAAGTGATGCGGTTGCCCTTGTCATCGGCGATGTCACCGGCAATCGAGAACCCGCGCTCCATCGACACGGACGTGGCGAGAGTTGTCAACAGGCGGCGGGCGACGGGGTACATGCCCGGATACTGTATCTTTAGCTTTTCCCACACTTCCAATGGGTTGTTGTCCATGCTGACAATTTCTCGCACCAAGTAGCCCACAGTGGTTTAAAATCCTGTTTTAGGGGGAATAAATCGATTTTTCAAAAGTGTCGCAGGGGGCATTCTGGGGGTCGGAAACGAACTAATACTCTGATACAATATGAAATGACGTTTATAGATTTTTATATGACGCTGGGAGCCACTGGGAAGGGTTTGATTTTAGTCTTTTGTATTTTGATCAAATTCACCTAATTTTCTGAGATGTTTCCTACCCTTATTTTTCCAATGAGGGCGATGCTACTGGTATACTGGCGTGTTTTTCTTTTCTTATCATCAATAATCAAAGGATAGCAGCACACAGGGCAACATTTCGTTCGCGGTTTAGCTCACGGTGGCGGGTTTTTGCTACAAATGCGTTCAAAACATTAAAAAACACACTTTTGGAGTTTCGGACATCGATGGGGCCCGATGGGGCGGAGTTATTAGTGCGAGGCGCTTCCCTTACATGTATATTAAGATGCCCCGATGATAACTTTTCCGCACTCGTCCGCAACACGAAACGCAAGGGGACCAACACCACAAAAACGTGCCAAATTGATTAGTTTTGGGGATAATCGCTTCTGGTGTGCACCATTCAAAATGAAAAAACATCAGTGCAATTGTTTTTCTTCTCAAATATTTTGTTTTTCTTAGTAACAAAATGATTTAATGCGGCTCAAAAGTTAAATCTAAGTATTTTGAGCATTTTTTAGTTTTGCTTTTTTTGTCAATTCTGTCATTTTTCTTCTAATTTTGCTATTTTTCTCATAATTTCAGCATTATACCGTCAACGGGGGTAACTTGGGACACCAGGGGTAACTTGGGACAGTCTGCCCTGCACAGCTTGTTGGTGCTGCCATTCAGCGACGGGGGTTCATAGCGTCAAACCCGCGGCAGGGTTTTGTTTCAGAGGCCTCAGGGCACGCGCGGAAAGGTGGAAGAGGTGCATAACATCACAATTAGTATTTGAGAAACAGGAAACTACATAAAAGGGTTTTTGACAAAATATGTAAATCATTGACAAGTTGACCCTAGTGCAAGGAGTGAACTGCAGATTTGGCCGTTTAGTATCTCTGGATTGTTAGATCATACGCAGACAATAACGTTCGCAAAAGGGCGTTGATTATAGTTTGCCCATCTTCGGTCCACACTTCAATTTATCAAAAATCGAAATTTTTCGGGGTAACTTGGGACAGTCTTTTCCTCATGTTTCCAGCAGTCCTAGCCTTCTAGGAGTTGACTGACCCGGTCCCTGACATAACTTAAACTTCGGATTTTACGCTGATGATGGAAAGAGATGCCTTGCTCAGCAGTTTTGTCTTCTGGTAATCCATATTTTGAAATTTTCAGAAAATGCTTGGATAATACCAGTAGATAAGAGAGTTCTACGTAGAGCCCTAGATATAGTCCAATATCGGTCCTACAACAGTTCCTAGGCCTGAATTCTTGGTCTTCATGATGTAACTTGAATTTATTTCATCCATTAACATCAATAGATGCATGGGAACGTAGCTAATTACCTACTGTCCCAAGTACCCCCGGTCATGGGGTAAGTTGGGACACTCATACCAGACCGCTGGGAAACGATATAATCGAGGCAAATGAACCAGACAAGCATGAAATCATGGGGAAAGGGTCAAACTTTAACATAGTTGGGGTCCATTGGTCTGGGTTGAGAATCTTGCCTCTGGCGTTCAAAAAACGTGAAAAAAGTGTCCCAAGTTACCCCCGTTGACGGTAAATCCAATTTTTATCGGACCACCTTTTTCTTTGAACCAGTCTTTGCCTATTGCCTACCGATGATTCAGTTCAATGCTGGTAGCATTTGGTCGCACGGGACGCTTGCTGGGACTTATTCCTCCGAAAATCGCATTTTAAACCACTGTGTAGCCCCGCACCTCAGCCCGAGCTTATGCTGGGATGTCGTTTCCAGTGCGCGTGCGGCCTTCCCTCGAGGAGACGACGAGCTCAGCGTGCGAGCTCCAGAGACCGCCACCAGCGTTCCCGGCCACCGCGTCACTTTCTGCTAAAACAAAGCGGAGCATTGCAGTGACGGATGCGCGGCTGCGGTCTTCGTTCATGCATACATAGGGGATTGTGACTTACCAGCAGAGGTCGTCAGTGAGGTTTAGCACCAGCTCCTGCTTCACCTGCTCCTCTATGTAGGCAACGGCGTCGGCTGCGGCCAAGGGGCTTTGAAAGTAATGCTTGATGAACCTAGGGTCCAAAATAGTTGCTGCAGCAACCATTTTGTTGGTCTCTATGCCCCCGAAGCGTCGCAAAAGTTCCCCGGAGAGGAAAGTCTCCAAACGCGACGCGATATCACCCTCAGCAGGAACCGCGTTCACAGCCTGAAAATAACAAAAAAAAAAAGGGTTAAAAATGAGGCATGATTGATATTTGTGCAGAGTATACAGTGGTTGTACCCTTACCTTCAGAAGGAGGTGGTACATCGGAATGCATTTACTCAATGTTGTAGTTTTCTCGGCACCCATCTCCTTTGTCGCCTCGTGGAATGGTTTGAGAAGGTCCTAGATTGACTGCAAGGTTTGCTGTTCTGCAGCATTGGGCATGTTCACAGCAGGAAATTTGGAGGCTGCCAAAACCACCACCGGCCGCAACTCCATCCACCTTTCTAGCATAAGATAGGTGGATTCCCAGCGCGTAGGGACATCCTGAAGGAGCCGCAGGGTTGTGCCCTCACTTTTTCCGAACTGCCCCATTTGGATTTTCTTAATTTCGTCGGAGAAATTGCTGATGCAGTGGGGCAATGTCACTACTTCCTTGACCTTCTTGAGCAGCTCGGCCACTTCTGGAACATGGGGCTGTTGGTTCTTGTCTTTCTCAAACAGGGCCACTTTCGGGACCAAGTTCAGGGTATGGTCGAAGCATGGCAGTACTTTACTGCTGCCGAAGGTCAGCTTGACAGCCAGTTTTTGGCCCGTCCTGTTTATTTTTTGTAAAAAAATGACGGAGGGATGGGCATATAGTATGATCCCTGCTGTGCGTGCGTCCGTCCGTCCGTCCGAGGACTTCCCGTGGTCCGATCTTGACCAAATTTGGTATGCAGCCTCCTTGGGTGACCCTAAGAATCGCCCGGTGGCAGCAAATCCGATCCGAGCCCCGGGGGCGCTGCTGCAGGTGCATCATGGTCTACATGGGGTCGAGGAGGATTTCGGCAACGGATACAGCTAGGAGGGCATGTAGGGGTATTTTTGGAATCGGGGCGACGAAACAAAACCAACGGTGCCAGTTTCAAGCGAATCGGAGAAGTTTGGACCCGGTTCAAATCCCAGTGGGGTATATTTTGGACATTCTTTTTATTCAAATTTTTGCATTGTTTCTGATGTTTTTGAGGGCGCTAATGACGAAAATAACATTTATTTTGACCCCAGACTCAGGTTCAAATCCCGTCAGGGTTAAACATAGGGTCAGGGCGGGGAAGAACTGGACAGGGGAAGAACTGGACACCCCATATTTTAAGGGAGTATGGGGCGATTTGTAACAGATTTTGGAATTCTCTATACAAAATTAAGAACATTCTGCATATCGGTGTCAAACTTGTGCCAGTTGAGCAGTCTGGCCCTTCATCTAGACTGTGCAGCTCCATTGGATCAATCTGGAGTCCGTAATCTTTGAAATCTAAGACGTTTTCCAAACCCTTGCATGCTGTTACGAATCGCCCCAGCATGGGGTGATTTGTAACAGCCATGCGGCTTTTCATAACATCCTACACATTAAACGAAACATCGTCGGGAATGATATCTCCTCCACCAGTTGTTCTTCGGGTGTCCTGCAGACGTCTAAAAATCTACATTACAAGCTGCCGTTGACCGCCTCAGCATTAACTGATCGGCTCTGTCAATCCTAACCTCACTTTTTTCAACTTTAGATGAAAAAATAGAATAACTCGCTTTAAAATGCATTTCGAGCTGTGTAAATGAATTGGAATAAGGCAGCAGATGATTCGAGAAATAATTCAAGCATTTAATTGCAAAAACTACTTAAAGTCTTGTTTTTATACGGGTCTGTTACGAATCACCCCAAATGCCTGTTACGCAAGAAATACGAGCCTAACTATCACTGGACAAATTAAGAGCAACTTATGCCACGTGGTTACAATGTAAAGGGGTCACGCTTCAAGGCCCCAACGGTACTTCGATGGTGATTCACACCTGGGGAGCCTCAGACAGAAACTACCTAGAACTCAAAATGAAAGATTTTCCCTGTTTGCCGAAATTTCGGTGTACCCTATATTTCAAACGCCCTCCAAAACTATACCTGAGCACCGATCACATCCGCTTCGATTGTTCAAGGACCCTGTACTTGAAGTGAAAGAGGGGCCATACTCAGAGTTTCCTCTGCTCCCTCCACTTAAATTAATAAACGCATTTGTTACGAATCGCCCCTGTTACAAATCGCCCCATACTCCCTTACTTCAAATACCGTAGGCACAGGAATAACAACTATCAAAAGTTGTTCCGTGGCATCAGCGGTTTAATACACGACAGTTGTCAGGCCAGTACATACGGCATTTGAAGTAAAATGTGGGGTGTCCAGTTCTTCCCCTGTCCAGTTTTTCCCCGCCCTGACCCTAGGTGAAATTCGCACATTCCCTGATGAACGGGACGGGCCAAAGTTGCCGATGTATATCGCTACTTTTCCTGTTATATATTTTCGGCATTGTTCGTGATGCAGGCCGTCACACGCAGGGGATCGATGGCCCAGTCAGTGCAGCATTTCAACATCTTGTCCCCCAAGAAGACCCCAGTGTGACCCCAGACCTTTCCATCAGTCTAATAAGCCCTTTGACTAGGCTCTCCATCTGTACTCCCTCGCCGTAGTGCACGGTCACTCCCAAGTACCCCGACGTGCTGTGCGACTCCGTCCAGTTGTCCGCCGTCAGGCAAAGGCTAGGCGCTTCACGCAGTTTCTCCCGCACAACACCTGCCAGAATCTCGTACTTGGACTCCATCAGGCGAGTAGTGGTCCGACGCGATGGAGGCGTCCATAGGGGCACTGCTCTGCTGGCAAAATAGCGAAAGCCCTCACCATCGGGGAGGGACAACGGCAGGTTTTGCCGCATCATCATGAATAAGAGTGCCTCTCGGAGCTCTGCGTCCTTCTCTCCTCCAGCTGTAAAATGGGTCAAGGATGTGATCCCTGGCGCTACGGGGGACGCCCAAAACTAAATTTTAGATTTTAAAATTTTGCGCCTACCTTTTAACGACGTGGACCGATGCAGACTGGCTTCAATTGTCATCTGACTTTCCGGGGGGATCTGACTTCCTCCGCTTGGCTGCTGGTGCTGCACTTGACGCCGTACCAGTGGTGCTCGTGCTCCCAGTGGCGGTAGAGGCTTCGTCCTAGTCCCACAGAAAAAAAAAAAACATTAAGGGAGGGTGGGGCACCTAGTGACACTTTTTGGATTTTGGCACTCACTTCGATACTGTGCGAGAAATGAATCTACTTACACCTCAGAAGGTTGCTTTGATCCTTCCTTGATCGAAATAACATGTTGTGGCGTTTTGACAACACCTATTTCTATTATTTACATAGCTTCCCGCAGACCTCTGCACTTGTCACTTGGTGCCCCAGCCCGGGGCACCTAGTGACAGGACATTTACCTCACATTACCAGCATAGAGCGACGCTCCAGCTAATTGAAAACTATCCGTTTTGGACTCTTTAAGCTTTTTAAATATCAAACCATTCTGAACGGCGCCATTTTCCCCAAGAAACTGCATTTTACTAAATTGCCAATCAAATTCAATGTTCTACCAAATTGTCGTTAAAAGTATTCTCATTTATGTTTCGTTGTGTGACAATCGGTGACTATTTACTTCGCGGTTGCCAAATCGATGTTTTGAAACGTTTAAGTCGTTGAAATACGGTAAATAGAGTGTGTCTGTCACTACCTGCCGCGGGGGCTCATTTTCGTTCAAAATTTGATATTAAGGAAATGAAATCACATGTTTGAGCTGGTTCAGCGGAAACAACTTACTAAAGGTCCTTATTATTGATTAAAAGTGCCAGAACGATCGGCAGTGCCGTTTACTGGAAGAATGGCGAGAAAACATTTTGTAAAAAAGTCGTAAAATCTGTGATTTTGGGTTATTATTTTCTTGCTTTTATTCTAGGGGCTAAAATATTTTGTTCAAAGTATCACTTTCACTTGAACATGATTTCACAGCACAAGACCTTTAGATTAGCCACCTCAAGGTGTCTGAAAGTGCCATAGGGTGGCCAGGGCACCCCTGTGTCACTAGGTGCCCCTGTCACTAGGTGCCCCACACTCCCTTATTCCTGCCCTTTTCCGAGAAAACACCGGGCCAGACAGACGACGCAGGAGCTGGGCGACCTGCAGGCTTATTCCGTCCATTGCTTTCGTCGATCTGTCTCTCTCGCACCCTTCACTCTGAGAAAAAATGACGGTAAATCCTGGATAATTTTTTTGCCAAACTTTACCATACTTCAAAAACCAGTATCCACCGCCCTTGCAAAATGGAAAATATATGGGCATTATATGGCCAAAATATATGGCCCAACATGTATTGACGACATATGTGTAAAAGATAATTTAGCAAGATACTTTTCCGATACAGAAAATATGTGGCAAATATATAAATTTCATACATTGCTCTATATATGTAGGCAATATATAATGTCAACACACCATGGAGTCTGACGACT
Organism: Thrips palmi; assembly: GCF_012932325.1. Taxonomy (NCBI): domain Eukaryota; kingdom Metazoa; phylum Arthropoda; class Insecta; order Thysanoptera; family Thripidae; genus Thrips; species Thrips palmi. The sequence continues at coordinate 12,892,761 of NW_023144626.1, read as the reverse complement.
CAGAGACTTCCTTTACTATTAGCAAAGAATGTAAACTTCGCCTTACGAGGACATCCAATAGTGATCCTACCGTATTCTCTTAGAAGAACTTTTCGCGCTACACCCAAAAAAGACATTTAAAATTTCCGAACTGTTCCCGTTAACTTGTTAAACAGGATTTCTCAAAATTTCTTAGAGACTTAAACGCATAGAAAAGAACCTTGCCCCTGCTCAATATATGGCGTCAATATATTTTACAAGATAAAATCATGTTGAGAAATATAGCCGCCTTTCAACATCAAGTGCCAAGATTTTAAGAAAAGTTACTTGAAAAGTCTGCCCTCCTCACCCTGCACCATCCCACGACGGGCACCGTGTCAGATATTGAAACATACATTTCGGGAAGGTAATATTATATGGGGAAATATATGCATCATATATTAACGGGCACCAAGATGTACCCCCATATATAAACCACGTATGGCGCAAGATAATTTGCAATATATTGAGCAAGATACAATTATATTGACAATGCATGAAACATATATGGAGTCATATATTGACACATATTTTCCATATATTTTCCTTTTTGCAAGGGCGTACAGTCTACAGTATTTTCCGGACTTGTTTTACAAAATATTCCGTAGTTTTTTTATCAGTAGTTACCGTTCATTCGTACAGTGCATGCCGTAGGAAGGACCAGATCTGGTCCCAACAAAGGCCGCTCCCAAGAATTGTCCACATCAGGATCTTGAAAAAAGGGGATCGACCGACTGAAAAATTTTATTGCACCTTTCGATAGGTCTCGTCAAGACCTTTTCAACGAGTGGTCGGAAAGGGGGTCCAGGAGTCCGACTTCAGCAGTTATGTACATCTGAATCTTGAAAAACAAGGGTCGACCGACTGAAATAAATTATAGCAGTTTTTGATAGGTATTAAAAGTACGGGATTGCCGGGTAAAAAAGTACGGGATTCCTTGTAAAAAAAGTACGGTGTTGCCTGTAAAAAAAAGTACGGTGTTGCCTGTAAAAAAACGACGGTTTTGCCTGTTAAATAAAGTACGGTGAAGTCTGGAGTAATCAGTACAGGATTTACCGTGATCTTTTCTCGCAGTGTGAGAGGGCTCTGCTACGTTTTCGTTTATCGTGAAATGGACTAATTTGTTCGCAGGTCGGCGGACCGCAGGTGACTGCAGACGAGGTTGCCTTCCGTCGCAATGAGTGTCTGCACGTCAAGGACTACTGCACGAGGGAGGACCACGGCCACCTGGACGAGGTGCTGCATGACCCTGGCTTGAGCGAGGTAAGTAAGACGTGCACTGTGATTCCAAGTGTAGCATTTCAGGGCCCACTGCGGCAAAAGGCTACCGAAAATTCTGTCGATTCGTTTGTCAATATTCTCCGTGCGACCCTATGAGTTTACTTTGATATACGAGTTCAGCGACGATGCACGGTAAAAACGGTTCCCGCTTTTCTCAGGAACTTCCTGGAAATCGCCTATGTCTTCACTATAGGCTTACTTGGAAAACCAGGATCCGTTTTCACCGTGCGCTTGCGTCGCGATGGTGGTGACTCTTTCATTCCCAGTGTACAATGGGACAAACCGTGTCTCACACTAATGTCTGACCGTGAAAGACTGCACTAAGATAAGATGGTGGAGATTTTCTCCATAATCCAACCGAAATTCGTCTAAATATTTATAATTATGCTACAAACAAAATAGCACATTTGTGAACACCCAAAAAGAACAACTGAGTCACACTACAACTGCCCTCCTTAGTCTCTTCAAAGTATTGTGTGACATCAGTTCCTGGGTACAATTAAGACCGCAGATTTTCCCGCGTGGGAAGGTACAGTGAATCCTTTATGGTATGTTAAGTCAGTTGCACCACCATAATATGTAGCATTTTCATCATAAAATGGAGAATCTTCACTGTTCAACACTGATCCACGAAGCGGAAGAAGGGGTTAAGTCGCGTTGATTCAGTGACCTCTTATCAGTCTATCAAGTAAACGTGAGCGAAAATTTGGTCCAAAAATAAGTGTGGTGAGACAAGTCCCATCCTCTTGCATGTATTTTTAGATGACATTCCCCACCTGTTCTCCCACCTGCAAGGTTCAGGCCTTTTAAAAGTGCACAGATTCAACTCGACTTAACCCCTTCTTCCGCTTCGTGGATCTTAGAGTGCACACTCGCAAATGTGGCTTACTCCAAAATACTACGCAGTTTGTTGTGCATGAGCTTTGCACTATTTGGCGCATTTTGAAACGTTTTGTACATAGTGGTTCAATGACCTTGTTGCAGGTCAAGAAGGTGCTCGGGATGGACTGCGAGCGGCGCCCGCACTGGTGCAAGCTGCTGCTGGAGCGGGTGGCCCCGCGCGTGCAGCGGCTGTGGGTGCGCAAGGCCAACCGGGAGCACCTCCTGGTCATCAAGGACATGCCCGAGCTGCGCTACCTGTACGTCCACAACGCCAAGCTGGGTGCGGAGGCCCCGGACCTGCCACGCCAGCTGCAGGACTTGACCGTCGTGAACGTCCGTCGGCAGCACCTGGAGTCGGTCCAGCGCATGGCGGGGCTGCGCAAGCTGGCCCTGGAGTGGACGCACGCGCCGCTCGACGTGGCCTTCCCGCCCCTGCCGGCCGGCCACTGTGGCGTGCAGTGGCTGTGCGTCTCGCTGCGGCCCCTGTCCACCGTCACGTCACTGGCCAAAGGTGCGTTCCATATTAGAGTAACAACACTGGGAAACCAAACGTAGACATGTCCACCTTTCCTGGTGTGGAGTAAGTCTCCACACTTAGACGTGCAGAGTTTTCAGCCATGTCACGAAGCCCCTATCTCATAGCATGATGCAAACGCCGACAACTCCTCGTTTGAAGTGTGGAGGCTGCGAACTTTGCACGTCTAAGTGTGGCACAGGACTTCTTTCTAAAAGGTTCAATATTTGTCTAGCTTCTCGAATTTGAATTTGGAAGTATTTCCAACAGTTCTTAACCTGCAGTCTAAATTTTAATGATTCACGCCGTTCCAAGGCGTACATCGTTTACGCCCTTTTAGGGGCATAGTTTTAACATCTTTGTCTCTACCGATAAAAGGTTGTCCCGACTCGACCAAAATTTTTTTGGTGACTCCTTGACAAGAAGACGCTAAACAACAAGTTTCAGATGTTTTGAAAGTTATTTGAAGGTATGGCGCAAGTATTTGTAACTTGAAGTTTTTTTTCCTGGCTCAAAATATGCGCCCATGGATTTTGACCAGAAAAATTCTGAAAGGACTTTTAGCAGTAGTCCAAACTTCCACAAATTTTCATGGATCTACTATGGGTAAAAAGAGGAGAAAAAAATGGTTCATTTTAGGTTTGGCTTAGACGGAGTCTACCGAGAGTGGATGGGAAAACATTCTTAATGTAGCAAAAACTATTTTAATTTCTCCTTTGTTTTACATTGTAGATTCATGAAACTTAGTGGGGCTTACTTAATAACACTTATTAAGGTGCTTTCAGCATTGTTTTTTTGTTAGTACCCATGGGTGCATATTTTGAGTCAGGCGCCAAACTTTTAAAAAGTCTCCAAAATTTCTACTAATATAACCAAACATTAATATTTCCAAAATTTGAAAGTTGTTTTTTGTTTTCTCGAGAGTTACTACTGAAAAAAAATGGCCTGTTACACTCTCATTCCAGGAGCTCGACCAGGTTGAAATGAACGTGACAAAATGTCACGTTCCTTTGAGCGTAGTCACGTTCGTTCCTACTCGAATGAGCTAATTTATGGCTGATTCACGTCCAAACGAACGTGACACAATGCTCAGAAGGAACGTGACATTTTGTCACAATCATTTCAACGTGAATGAGAGTGTTCGGTAATCTACGTCTCGGGGCTTGTTATTCTACGGTGTTATTCTATGCCCCACAGCCCACGCCGCCACGCTGCAGGAGCTGAGGGTGCTGTGCGCGTCGGAGGGCAGCACGTCGTGGCACTTCGCCGACCTGGCCGAGGGGCTGGGGGGATGCGGACTGACTGCGCTGCGACGCGTGGTGCTGCGCCGTGGGGAGGCGCCCGGCTTCCCCGACAACAAGCTGCCTCACCGGGAGGAGTCCTGCCGAAGGCAGAAGCAGGCCATCTGGGCCAGCCTGCTGGAGGCCGACGGGAGGCCCTCCAGGGTGGTGACGGTGTTGTGCGCGGAGTGCGACAAGTGTCCTGCGTTCCCTCCTCTGGGAAAGTTCACCTGGGTCGACGACTGAGTGACCTGCTCGGACAAACTTCACCTGTGTCGACATTTGATCGCGGACGAGTGGATTAGTGTGGCGGATGGCCAATCTTTAGTTCTATACTCTTCTTCACAAATCTTCTCAAGAGAGGTGTTAAAGAATGAGTCCGGTGACTTCAGATGGAATTAAGATTGTAAGAAAAGAGCGTTTCGCGTTTGTTATTTCTCTAATGTACATTTTTTTCCAAATTTATTTGATTATTGCTTATGAAGTTCAGACTTACCCGACTACGGCGTTAGCAAACCTGTATCCTTAATGTGGCTTTGCTTTTGCGTTCTATTCTAATCAATAAATTTCAAGTTCAAACTCATTTTTATTGCCAGTGTTCTTGTCTTGGTTTCACTCTCGCGCATGGCCACGGGTCGGCGCGTGGTTGGGCTAAGGCCGCTCTCCCTCGCAATTCAGCAGTCACCTCTAGCCTCTTCACTACCTTTGCAAGTAGGAGTCTACTGCCGTGTACCTAATTTTTGAGCCGAGACGATCCGCTGAGCGTGTACGATAAACCGATGGCAAAAGTTCGCCGTATTGAGCTCTACTCTACAGAGTGGCATTGTTTAATGTTTAGTGCGACTGTTCATATTCTTCGTACAACTTTGTCTGATAAAATAGACCGACTGGTATCATTTTTCATACAACATGTTGATCTGAAAATTCAGACTAACGTCGTCTGAAACTTTCAGACCGCGAAGTATGAAAGTTTTGGTATGAAAATTCAGACTGAATGTAAGTAAATCGACTTCCGAGGGGGAAATCACTCTTAAAAACTGTGACCCAACTACTCCCTATTACGTTCTATTACGCTATTACAGAAGGCTTATTACGCTCAAAAATATCCAGATTTAGGCTAAAATCGGACCCTGAATAGGGGAAATTTTAAGAAATTTGGCTATTACGCTATTACTATTACGCGTAATACCAGGAATCGGTGACCCGACTATTACGCGAGTGATTTCCCCCTCGTCGACTTCTTACAAAAAATTATGAATTTTCAGTAATTTTTTTTTAACAGTGATGTTCTCGTACGCGCCCTTATAAAAATTATTTGCTCCGAGATCTGTCCGAGCGGGGTTCCAGCCCGAAAGAGGTCCGTCGGGCTAGTCCGACGAAGCTCCAGAATGTTCCCAAATCGGCAACTTTACGGATGTGTCCGAGAACCGAAATGCGGGCTGGTTTCGGACTGTCCGAGTCTCGGTTCCGAAAAAAATCCGACGGCGGTGAGCCAGAGGCAAGCCGTATTCGAACCCTCGCTTCCCGCCTTCCTCTCTGTCTTTGCACACCAGTGCTGACGTCGGAGCCAACTGAGCTAACCCGACAGATGAGGACTGGGGGCTCCGGTGAGCCTCTTCACTGACTCTGCGCTGCGCTCTCCGCTCCGCTCCTTCCTCTGGGCGCTGGGAGGCGCGATTTTCAAGATAGAAGAGTGGGGATTTCTCAAGGGGACCTCGAATTTAAAATATTTTACGTCCAACACGTTTTCTTATGCATACCTGTATTTAAAGTTTCATGTTTCTCCGGTTGTACGAAACAATTTAAATTAATTGACTGAATGCATTCTTGCAATTTAAACCACGTTTTGTGGTATTTGTTTCGGCACATACACAGTAACGACAAAAAATTGCTGTATTTCCAATAAATCAAGAACCTATAAAGCCCCAATCCGACTGACTGACTCACTCACTCACTCACTCACTCACTCACTCATAGAAATGTTTGGGGTGAAGGAGTGGTCGTAGAGACTTGCGGTTTTTTCCATTCGATTCCAAATTTTATGGTTAGATTGGGAAAAATCCCAAAAGTTGAAAATTCCTCACCGTTTCCGAGCAAACCTACTCAATCTTCGAAAAAGGGGAACAAATTTCTCACAGTTTCCGAGCAAACCTACTCAATCTTCAAAAAAGGGGACCGACCGACTAAAAATTTTTATTCGCCCCATCGGTAGGTCTGGTCGAGACATTTCCGAAACTGTGCCGCAATCGGGTCCCCGTCACCGGCAACATCCTCAAAAACGATAAAATAGGCCTAAATTCAACAAAACCTACTCAATCTTCAAAAAAGGGGACCGACCGACTGAAAATTTTTATTCGCCCCATCGGTAGGTCTGGTCGAGACATTTCTGAAACTGTGCCGCAATCGGGTCCCCGTCACCGGCAACATCCTCAAAAACGATAAAATAGGCCAAAATTCAACAAAATCCACTCAATCTTCATAAAAGGGGACCGACCGACTGAAAATTTTTATTCGCCCTATTGGTAGGTCTGGTCGAAACATTTCCGAAAGTGTGCCGCAATCGGGTCCCCGTCACCGGCAACATCCTCAAAAACGATAAAATAGGCCAAAATTCAACAAAATCCACTCAATCTTCATAAAAGGGGACCGACCGACTGAAAATTTTTATTCGCCCTATTGGTAGGTCTGGTCGAAACATTTCCGAAAGTGTGCCGCAATCGGGTCCCCGTCACCGGCAACATCCTGAAAACGATAAAATAGGCCTAAATTCAACAAAATCCACTCAATCTTCAAAAAAGGGGACCGACCGACTGAAAATTTTTATTCGCCCCATCGGTAGGTCTGGTCGAGACATTTCTGAAACTGTGCCGCAATCGGGTCCCCGTCACCGGCAACATCCTCAAAAACGATAGAATAGGCCAAAATTCAACAAAATCCACTCAATCTTCATAAAAGGGGACCGACCGACTGAAAATTTTTATTCGCCCCATCGGTAGGTCTGGTCGAGACATTTCTGAAACTGTGCCGCAATCGGGTCCCCGTCACCGGCAACATCCTCAAAAACGATAGAATAGGCCAAAATTCAACAAAATCCACTCAATCTTCATAAAAGGGGACCGACCGACTGAAAATTTTTATTCGCCCTATTGGTAGGTCTGGTCGAAACATTTCCGAAAGTGTGCCGCAATCGGGTCCCCGTCACCGGCAACATCCTGAAAACGATAAAATAGGCCTAAATTCAACAAAATCCACTCAATCTTCAAAAAAGGGGACCGACCGACTAAAAATTTTTATTCGCCCCATCGGTAGGTCTGGTCGAGACATTTCCGAAACTATGCCACAATCGGGTCTCCGTTACCGGCAACATCCTCAAAACGATAAAATAGGCCTAAATTCAACAAAATCCACTCAATCTTCAAAAAAAAGGGACCGACCGACTAAAAAATTTTATTCGCCCCATCGGTAGGCCTGGTCGAGACATTTCCGAAACTATGCCACAATCGGGTCCCCGTCACCGGCAACATCCTCAAAAACGATAAAATAGGCCTTAATTTAACAAAATCCACTCAATCTTTAAAAAAGGGGACCGACCGACTGAAAATTTTTATTCGCTCTATCGGCAGGTCTGGTCGCGACATTTCCGATACTGTGCCGCAATCGGGTCCCGTCACCGGCAATCCGACTGACACTGACTGACTGACTCACTCATAGAAATGTTTGGGGTCAAGGGGTGGTCGTAGAGACTTTCGGTTTTTTCCATTCACCTCTATCCTTGTCAAAGCAGTCTTCAATATTTTCCGGACCTTGTGTGCACCCATTGACTGCCACAGTAGCCAATGCAATAAAAGCTGTCTATTTGGGCAGTAAAAGTAGCTTAATTATATGGTCAAAAGTTGTTAAATAGACCTTTCAAAGAAGCAGTACATTTACTTCCTTGTAAAATTTGCCTTTGGTCACCTTGGACGTACTGAAAATACTTCGGCACGCGCCTCACACATGCGGGGGTCTGGGGGCGGAGCCCCCAGCGAGCAGCGCGAGTTTTTAATTCTAAATTTCCTTACGAAAGGCGAATGTTTGAGATTGAACATTGCGGAATCACTTCGACACACCTCAACTGTAGCTCCGCTAATGGAACATTTGTCTAAGTCCCAAAGCGAGGGGGAAACGGTACAGAGTTCCGAAAACAGTCCGGAGGGGAGACTTTCCTCGGACGTATTCCGGGTAAGTCCGCTGCCCCGGACTCCCGGCGGACCGACCCGGACTTTCCAGGGAGTCCCGGACACATATCGGTCTGGCCCGTCCGAACAGCGGCCCCTTCGCGAGCTAACCACGGAATCGTCCGAGGGCATTCGGACGCTTCTGGGGACAGCCCGAGGTGGCGGGGGCTCTTTCGGACGGCTGGCGGCAAGATTTCGGAACAATTCGTTTTTACACGGGCGAAAAGCCCAAATGCTGATACGAGAACATGGTTCTCGTCGCGAGCTGTTTCCGTTCAAGACATCTAAATCAGTTGGGGTTTACTCGTAGCGAAAATGCGATCCCATATTCGGAATCTACGTAAAATTTCCAACATTTCGGCTAAAAATTTAGGTCTCTAGCATGTAATTTGGCACGAGAACCATGTTCTCGTGCCGGCAGTGACGGATCGCAAACACGAGAACCATGTTTTCGCATCGGCATTTAGGCTTGTAGCGTACGAGAACCGACGAGAACATGGTTCTCGCACCGGCGTGAAGGTGATATGGAATCGCATTTTCGGTTCGAGTTACCCCATCAGATTTAGAGGTTCTTGAACGAAAACAGCTCCGGACGAGAACCATGTTCTCGTACCGGCATTTGGGCTTTTAGGGCACGAGAACATGGTTCTCGCACCGGCGGGAAGGTTGAGTCAAAAATATTTTTTTTGTGGAGTTCTAATTTTATCATCCCTTCACCACCAATTATGGTCTTTCGGCCGCTACGAGAACATGGTTCTCGTACGGCAAAGGCTCAGAGGGCCTTTCAAGTGAAGGTCGCGTTTCCACGTACGTACGTGCGTATGTACGTACGTACGCGGATGAGAAATACCCAAGAAATACCGTCAACGGGGGTAACTTGGGACACCGAGGGTAACTTGTGACAGTCTGCCCTGTACCACTAGTTGGTGCTGCCATTCAGCGACGGGGGTTCCTAGCGCAAACCCGCGGCAGGGTTTTGTTTCAAAGGCCTCAGGGCACGCGCGAAAAGGTAGAAGAGGTACATGACATCACTATTAGTATTTCAGAAACAGGAAACTGCATAATAGGGTTTTTGACAAAATATGTCAATCATTGACAAGTTGACCCTAGTGCAAGGAGTGAAATGCAGATTTGGCTAATTAGTCTCGCTGGGTTGTTAGATCATACACAGACAATAACGTTCGCAAAAGGGCATTGGTTATAGTTTTCCCATCTTCGGTCCAGACCTCAATTTATCAAAAATCGAAATTTTGCGGGGTAACTTGGGACAGTCTTTTCCTCATGTTTCCAGCAGTCCTAGCCTTCTAGGTGTTAACTGACCCGGTCCCTGACCTAACTTAAACTTCGGATATTACGCTGATGATGGAAAGAGATGCCTTGCTCTGCAGTTTTTTCTTCTGGTAATTGGCTGAGTGAACGCGAAGCCTGTTACTCAGGTAGGGTTGAAAAATTTTTCCTGTCTGCGTGCGTGCGTGCGTGTGTGTGTGTGTGTGTCCGCGCTACTCCTCCTGAACGGCTCGGCCGATCTCGGTGAGATTTTGCACACTTTTTGGGTATGTCCTTGGCTCAGCACACGCGAAATTTCACTATCCTAGCTCAACTGGTTCGGTTTTTATAGCCGAAAAACACCTAAAAAACGGCGAAAAATCGAGTTTTCTGCAGGCAGATCACTTCTGTCTTGATGAAAGGGGGGTCTGGGGGGCGGGGCCCCCCAGCCTCGACAAGTTACAAGGTAGGTTTACGCCAGACCGCGTCTTGTCGTAACAGGCTTCGCGATGTCTCGCTGCCTGTTCCTCCAATCCACGCCTGGCGTACCTACCTTGGCCTGCGGCGCTAGCCTGCCTCCGGCAGGCAATGGCTTGTCCATTGTCGGTTATTTTTTAACTTGTTGAATGGTGGGGGGCTCCGCCCCCCAGACCCCCCTACATTCTGAATAGAGTTGTCTCATCTGCAGATAGCACGATCTTGACCCTTGTCACTTTTTAACTTGTCGGGGCTGGGGGGCTCCGCCCCCCAGACCCCCCTTTCTCCAAGCCAGAAGTGATCTATCTGCTGAAAACTCTATTTTTCGCCGTTTTTTAGGTGTTTTTCGGCTATAAAAACTGAACCAGTTGAGCTAGGATGGTGAAATTTCGCGTGTGCCGAGCCAAGGACATACCCAAAAAGTGTGCAAAATCTCACCGAGATCGGCCGAGCCGTTCAGGAGGAGTAGTGCGGACACGCACGCACGCACGCACACACGCAGACAGGAAAAACTTTTCAACCCCACCTGAGTAACGGGCTTCGCTATCGCTCAGCCAACAAGAGACATGCAATTACATCAATACATTATTAGTATAATCAAAACAGTTTCCATAACAATTACAAGGTAGGTGTACGCCAGACTGTGTCTTGTCGTAACAGGCTTCGCGATGCTGCGCCAGTTTCGACAATCCACGCCTGGCGTATACACCTACCTTGGCCTGCGGCGCTAACCTGCCTTCGGCAGGCTGCCTTCCTTGGCAGACCGTGGAAATGGGCGTGATCCCTTCAAAAAGAGCATTTGGTCATCAAAATCTACACTAATAGGGCTAAACTTTCGGTCGGAGGTCTGAATGGATTCTATTTTCGTCATCAGCAGCCTCTAAAACATTTAAAACGGCATTGAACTTGACAAAAAGTTTAAAGTTCCAAAAAAGTTGTCTTTTTCCTGCCGTTTTTAAAGTGTTTTTTGGCTAATATGACCGAATGGATTGAGATAGAAAGCTGAATTTTGGTGTGTGGCGATCCAAGGATATGCCCAATGACCCTGCAAAATCTCAGTAGAATCGGCCGAGCCGTTTAGGAGGAGTAGTGCGGACACACAGACGCACACACAGACAGACAGACAGACATGAAAAACTTTTCAACCCCACTGGAGTAACAGGCTTCGCTATCGCTCAGCCAATTAAAGGAATAAAACTCTTTCACAGATTATGTTCAGTAACTTAGACAAGGTAGGCTTACGCCAGACCGCGTCTTGTCGTAACAGGCTTCGCGATGTCTCGCTGCCTGTTTCTCCAATCCGCGCCTGGCGTGAGTACCTACCTTGGCCTGCGGCGCTATTCTGCCTGCGGCAAGCAATGGCTTGTCCATTGTTGGTTATTTTCTAACTTGTTGAATGCTGGGGGCCCCGCCGCCCCCCAGACCCCCCTACATTCTAACTAGAGTTGTTTTATCTACAGATAACACGATCTTGACCCTTGTCACTTTTTAACTTGTCGAGGCTGGGGGGCTCCCAGACCCCCCTTTCTCCATGACAGAAGAGATCTATCTGCGGAAAACTCGATTTTTCGCCGTTTTTTAGGTGTTTTTTGGCTATAAAAAGTGAACCATTTGAGCCAGGGTAGTGAAATTTTGCGTGTGCCGAGCCAAGGACATACCCAAAGAGTGTGCAAAATCTCACCGAGATCGGCCGAGCCGTTCAGGAGTAGTAGTGCGGACACACAGACAGACAGACAGTAAAAACTTTTCAACCCCACTGGAGTAACAGGCTTCGCTATCGCTCAGCCAATAAAAAAATTAGTAGTAAATACTTATGAGAGTGATAATTTAAGTTGTACTACTTAAGGCTTCTCTGCAGCATCCTTCTTTTTTGCTGACCGCTCAAGGAGATATTGTTCAAAAGCAGCCACTTTTCGCACATTGAGGTCATGCTTTTGCTGGGTCAAAGAAGGGGGCCGCTTTAGTACAGTTGGTCTTGCTTTCTTCGAAGTGTCACAATTGCTGCTTCCTGTTGCTGTCTTCACCCCGGAAACAAGGCCTGAGCAAATTGTGCACTTCAGTTCCACAGCAACACAACCCTCCATTAGGTCGCACATGAGTTGCATTATGGAACGCTGCCCTTTATTTGGGATTCTTACGGCAAGACTAGGAGTACCACTGCCCCCAGCCTGCATGTAATCCTTGTCAACTGAAAATAGGGGTGAAAGCGAAGATCGGCTCTCGTCAGTACACTTTTCGTCCAAGAAGTGTACGGTAAACATGAAAATTTGTCGCATATCTGTACTTCGAGCCTCATAGAAACTAGGCAAATGCTTCAAATGACAATCCAAGCACACCGTTGGAAAGAAGAGACTTTGACGGTCATTTTGAGATATCGCGGGGGAAAATCGGTGTATAACTGCCGAAGATACAGTCGCGCAAAGTTGCAATTAGGGCCTTGAAAAACACAAACGTGGCTCTGTAGCCTAACAAACGACTCCAATCGAATTTCTGGTCGCAGATTCTTGAAGTACAGCTCAAAACCTTTCAAATGAGCCCAGAATGGTCCAAATCGATCAATAATTGGCGATTTCAGCATTTTGGACTTAAGTTAAAACAGCCTAAATTTTTCAAAGGCGTTGAGCGACCTCTAATTTTGCGAAATTTGGTAAACCCCGAAACACGTAAACTTTTTTTGATAAAAAATCAATTTTCACCCGGCAATCATGAGATTTCGAAACCTTTTGCAAAAGTGAAACACCCTAGTGACTTAATGCTGAAACGAACGTGACATTTTGTCACGTTCGTTTCAACGTGATGTCACGTTCCTGGAATGACAGTGTAACTGAATAGTGCATAGGGGGTCGACCGACTGAAAAATTTTATTGCGGTTTTCGATAGATCTCGCTAAGACCTTTCTAACGAGGGGTCGGAAGGGGGGTCTACGAGCCCGCCTTCGGCTGTTATCACGATCAGCATCTTCGAAAAAGGAGGTCAACCCGCGACCGACTGAAAATTTTTAGTGCGATTTTCGATAGATCTCGCCAAGACGTTTTTAACGAGTGGTCGGAAGGGGGGTCTTCGAGCCCGCCTTCGGCAGTTACCACGATCAGTGTCTTCGAAAAAGGGGTCGACCGACTGAAAATATTTGTCCATATTTTGTTGTTGTGGCTGTTGTTGCCCTACCTGAGGCTGTGCTTCAGCCTCGGACCGCTTCATCTACATCAGCTTCAAGGTCCTCCTCATCTACATCAGCTTCGTTTTCTTCTTCTCCCTCTTGACTGCTTTGGTCTGATTCTTCACACAAAATCTATGTGTGTACTCAGTACACACTTCTAGGTGCGAGCTTACAAGTATAGAAGTGCATGCGTTTTCCCTATGCCGCGCATGCACCTCGCAAGTGTGTACTCATTCAAGTACATACTTTAAAGTGTGTACTCATTCAAGTACACACTTTAAAGTGTGTTCTCATTCAAGTACACACTTCTAGGTGCGTGCTTAGGCAAGTACACACCCAGAAGTGCATGCTTGTAAGCACGCACCTAGAAGTGTGTACTGAGTACACACATAGATTTAGTGTGTTCTTCCTCTTCATTAGGGTCTGGGCATCAACATAGGGTAAAGTGCCGAACATGGATCAGGGTACCAAACATGGATCATTTCTGTTTGGGCTGCAATAACTCAAGAACAAATCGTGCGATTTTGAATTTTGAAAGCTTCCCGCGTAGCTTGACACCTTGGCTGTTTGATGCTAAGTCCACAAGGCGGTGCCTCCCCCCTCCTCTCCACAGCTAGCCAAACAAAAAAGGCCTTTGACGGCAGCGCGCGCAAACGGTCCCAGGCGAGTCGGCCAAGGAGGTGAGTTTACAATGAGAGTGATTACAAGCAAACTAATCATCGGAATGGCTTCAAACTTGGTTTGCTTTCGCTTAAGACTATGCCCTTCGATATTTTTCACCCGCCGAAGTTCGGAAGTGCCTGTGGTCAAAACGCGGGTGGGGGTGAAAATACCGAACTTCGAGTTTCGAGCCGGTGGCGTTACGAGCCTCTGACTCAAGAGTTTCTGATATTTTGGACGTTCGTTGATTGTAATAGCATAAAGTTAGTCCATGCCCGTTCGAATGCAGCTATTTCTTGCTGTTTTTAACGAACAGTGTGCCAAATTTACCTCTCTCAATGGAAATATTCGCTTTGTTCGTAGCACCTAACCTATCAGTAAACCATTGTTTTCGATAAAAATAGACAATTGTTTTGGGTTTGAGTAATATTTAAGCACCCATTGACTTTCTTTTCATGCCCCAAGTGCATTTTGTGCCCAATGAGTCAAATTTTCGGCATGACACCATCATTTTAATCGAATGTTGTTGTTTTCTATTAGTGATTTCTTGAGTGCTTGACAGCTAATTTTCCCAATGTTTTTCCTTTCAGGATTACATCATGGCCCCAGCCAAGAAATACAGGACATTTGATCCTGATTCACTTGAACGAGCTCTGAATGCAGTAAAGAACTGTGGCATTTCCATTCGAGCGGCATCCAAGACCTACTAAGTACCTTACATCACACTAAATAGGCACGTTAATGGACTCTCTCAAAGCCTCAAGCCTGGAAGACCACCTAAACTGGTACAGTATGAAGCTGAATTGCACGATGCTGTTGCTACTATGGTAGACATGGGCCATGGTGCTACAGTTTCCGATATCATGGAGTTGGCCGTTGAAACTGTGGACAAAGCTGGCCGTTCCCCTTTCAAATCTAAAGATGACCGCCCCAGCAGGCGTTGGTATAGAGGATTTAAGAAGCGCAACAATTTGTCACTGCGTCAGCCAGAAAACATGTCAGCCAACATTTCGAATGGCCACACCTGAGGTTAAAAAAGATTTTTTTGACAAACTTGAAGCTATGTACAAGGTAGGTTTACGCCAGACCGCGTCTTGTCGTAACAGGCTTCGCGATGTCTCGCTGCCTGTTTCTCCAATCCGCGCCTGGCGTACCTACCTTGGCCTGCGGCGCTAGTCTGCCTTCGGCAGGCAATGGCTTGTCCATCGTCGGTTACTTCTTATTTGATGCACGCTGGGGGGCTCCGCCCCCCAGACCCCCCCTTTCTAAGGCAGAGGTGATCTGCCTGCAGAAAACTCGATTTTTCGCCGTTTTTTAGGTGTTTTTCGGCTATAAAAACTAAACCAGTTGAGCTAGGATAGTGAAATTTCGCGTGTGCCGAGCCAAGGACATGCCCAAAAGGTGTGCAAAATCTCACCGAGATCGGCCGAGCCGTTCAGGAGGAGTAGTGCGGACACGCACGCACACACGCACACACGCACGCACACAGACAGGAAAAACTTTTCAACCCCAATGGAGTAACAGGCTTCGCTATCGCTCAGCCAATAATAAGCTAATACCACTTGGACTTCAACCGTCTCAGATCTACAATACCGAGGGGGCAAAAACTCGGGATTTTCGTGTACACATGATTCGGAAAACGCAATGATTGCGCATGGTTTTAATTGATTTCATGGCTGATTTTGCCTTATTTCGCGACGCACCAGGGTGATGTTGAGCGTGATTGCGTGTGATTGTGTTCGGAAAGAAATGATTTCGGACTGATTTGGCCTGGTTTCGTGTGATTCTGCCTAATTTCGGTCGATTTTAGTGATTTTGGCTGATTTCGGATCGCTTGATTTCGCGTGATTCTCAATGATTCGCGTGTGATTTCGGGGGCCGTGTACACGTGATTGCGCGAGTTTTTGCCCCCTCGTACAATACAGATGAAACTGGAGTCTGCGTTGTCACAAAACCAGGCAAAGTCCTAGCTGTCAAAGGTTCAAAAAATGTTCGAGCAAGAACTGGTGGTGAAAGAGGAGAAAATGTCACAGCAGTGGTGACGGTGAATGCTACTGGTTCTCATATCCTCCCTCCAACTTTAATTTTTCGAGGCCAAAGTTTGAATATGGACTTGACTGAAGGTGCCCCAGAGGGCACTGTATTTGCTTATTCCAAAAGAAGTTTCATTGACTCGGAATTATTTGTGGAATGGTTTAAGAGATGGGGCGTTCCACGTCAAACCATCATGGTCCAAAACGTAAGGGAGGGTGGGGTACAATGGGACGCTTTTTTTGTTTTTGGCCTAGATCCGAGACCGTTGGAGCTAGAATGTCTCCCGATAGCTCAAAATGTTCTTTGTTTATTTGTCTATAACTTTTATTCGAACAAAAAATTGATTTTACGGCATTTTTGGTCTGTGGGGACATTTTGCCGAAAAGTGTCACCTGTCCCATTGTGCCCCGGGCTGGGGCACAATGGGACAGCCTCGGGGCACAATGGGACACACCCTTTTATGAGCTAAAAATAAAGCGAAGGAGCATTAAAAAAATTGTAGGCAACAGGTTTTGATCTATTTTCGTCACAAACTATTTTGAAATAGAACTTACGTCACTGGTTGCCTTTAAAAAAAAATACCGGAGTAAGATGTGTAACAAATAAAGAATATGCAGTGTTAAATACAATAAAAGCACAAAAGAAATGTGTGATGACAAAATTCTTGTGAATAACATAATAAACGTATGGTTTGGCTTCATTTAGACATAAACTACAACCAAAACTTGAAAGCCCTTTGATTAACACGTCCCATTGTGCCCCAAACGAGGGTGTCCCATTGTGCCCCGAACGACACGCTGGACTGGACACGCTCTAGCTCTTAAACCCCAAAAGCCAGAGCGCCCAGACAAGTCTCAGTGAACCTCAAAAGACCAACGAACACACTGGTAAACTCGCCACGAACGTGCGACAAATACTTTAAATGCTAGAGGAAAAACAAAATTCTCCGGTCTTGCTAGTTTTGCCTCGTTTTTCTTACATTCGCACTTTGCGTCGACCTGCCAAGAGAACGCTCAGTTGAATAGAGTTCCCACTTTGTGAAACTAACATGGCAACTATTGGCCTATAATCGAGCGTAACCCGCAGATCCTACGAACACCGCAAGGTGGCTAATTTGACAGTGTCCCATTGTGCCCCGTGTCCCATTGTACCCCACCCTCCCTTACTTGCTCAGATCCGGCCCCCAATTTTTTATCTAGTAGTGTACCACCCAAAGACCACTCTCATAAATTTTTTTGAAAAAAAATTCAGAACTTTGGCCACAGTGATTTTTTGAAACTTCAAAAAAAATATATAATTTTTTTTTAGTTTTTTTTTAAATTGTGGCAGTCGCCAACTGAAGCTCATTGATTGGTGGGGACTTCATCCAGGTCATCTTCATTTTCTTCTTTTAAGTCTCCAGCAGTTGCATGGTCTAGGTGAAGATGGCTTGGATGAAGTCCCCACCAATCAATGAGCTTCAGTTGGCGACTGCCAAACAATGCATTTTGTCGCATTTGGTTATTATAATTAAAAAAACTTATTGCCGTGTAATTCCAAAACTCTTGTAATGCTGACCTTTACCTCTCTCACATCTTCCATGGTGTCAAGACAGACAATTGAATAGTATTTCAGTGCACAGCGCCTCAGCGGAACCAATATAGGTCCCATTTTGACAATTTTGGGGGAAAAAGCTTCGATAACCTTCGATAACTTTTAGAGTTTTTTGACAATATCTCTGGTGTTTATGGATTGCCGTCCCTAATTTTTTAGTGACAGTTAGAGTACCTCATTGGGGTCCTTTGATGCCAATATGGTCCAAAAGTGAGACGGCGTATTTTGGGAATTCAAGAAACCGTGGTTTTTTTTATCGTAAACTTTGTTTCTGGTAAGGGCTGGGGGTCCCAATTTTCTTTTTCACTATTTTATGTTGCCCTTTACTGTTTTCAACCCATTTGAGCACCTAGATACACAATGTAAAAAAAAAACTAAAAAAAAAATTATATATTTTTTTTGGAAGTTTCAAAAAATCACTGTGGCCAAAGTTCTGAATTTTTTTTTCAAAAAAATTTATAAGAGTGGTCTTAGGGTGGTACACTACCAGATAAAAAATTGGGGGCCGGATCTGAGCAAGTACGTTTTGGACCATGATGGTTTGACGTGGAACGCCCCAGATTCATTGCAGCAATTCCACCTGCCAGGCCAGTACTACTTTTGATGGATGGCCATGGAAGTCACAGCTCTAAATTGTTGAAATGGCTCGCAGCAATGACATTCACCTTTTGCTACTTCCTCCTCACACAACAAATTTTTATCAGCCTCTTGATGTTGGTGTTTTTAAATCCTTCAAGTCTGCATTTTCTTCAGAATCTTCAAAGCTGATGAGGAAAAACAAAATTAAGAATACAAGGTAGGTTTACGCCAGACCGCGTCTTGTCGTAACAGGCTTCGCGATATCTCGCGGCCTGTTCCTCCAATCCGCGCCTGGCGTACCTACCTTGGCCTGCGGCGATAGCCTGCCTTCGGCAGGCATTGACTTGTCCGTCGGCGGTTACTTCTTAAGTGTTGCATGCTGGGGGGCTCCGCCCCCCAGACCCCCCTGTATTCTAGAGAGAGTTCCTTCATCTACAGATAACACGATCTTGACCCTTGTAACTTTTTAACTTGTCGAGGCTGCGCCCCCCAGACCCCCCTTTCTTCAAGACAGAGGTGATTTACCTGCAGAAAACTCGATTTTTCGCCGTTTTTTAGGTGTTTTTCGGCTATAAAAACTGAACCAGTTGAGCTAGGATGGTGAAATTTCGCGTGTGCCGAGCTAAGAACATACCTAATAAGCCTGCAAAATCTCAGCCAGATCGGCCGAGCCGTTCAGGAGGAGTAGTGTACACACACACAGACACACAGACAGACAGAAAAAACTTTTCAACCGCACTGGAGTAACAGGCTTCGCTATCGCTCAGCCAATTAATAGATACCATATTGCTCAAGTTTTGAACTCAGCCTGGGTTAAAAGTATAACTCCAGCAAATATCCAAGGAGGTTTTAGAGGGTCTGGAGTGTGGCCACTCGCTGATGCTGTAACTCTACCTGGTATGACAGAGTCTGCAAACTGTCCCAGTATCCTTTTTTAAAAAATTATTTACTGTCACATTTTAAGTATTCTTATTATTTCAGGCACAGAAATTAATCCAGAACCAGAAATTATTCAGTCCCCCAGCAGTGGTGTCATTGGATTTTTTTTCGTGAGTATACGGTCGGTGGCGGACCAAGAATGTAAACGGGCGTATACAGCGTATACGCATACGTATCAATCACTTTATTTATTTACATCAATTTATTACATCAAAGCCCAAAAGGGTTTTGTAGTGACAGACGCAGTTGTTTTTCTCGGGGGAGGTTGGGTGGCACTTTTGTGTTTGATCAGCCATTTCCTGACGTATTGGTCTGGCCGGAATTGTGCTAAAGGTGGGCCATTTATATTAACAAACATGAGGCTTGAAAGGTGCGTTACGGTTAGCCGTGTCCTCAGCTGAGTGCAGATGAGATTCATCAGGGAGAATCCCCTCTCGCACTCAGCTGAGCTCACGGAAAACGTATCAGCCAACCTTTTCAGAGGACGAAGAAGGTTTGGCACGCGAATTTGGTCTGCTCTGAAGTCCCGAAACCCGTTAACGGCCGGCAAGCCTTGTGTTAGGCCGCCCTCGGCTGAAATTCAAGCCCCGTATACCCGCCGTATACCCGGGAACTTGCCGTATACCCTTACATGCAGAACTGTGTATACGGTGGCCTCGAAAAAAACTCGACAGTATACGCCGTATACCACCGTATACGCCCAATGACACCACTGGTCCCCCAATGCTGACACAGTTCCAGCCCCCAATGCTAACACAGTTCCAGCTCAAGCTCAAACACCAGGTTCCATTTAAACCCTTGTATCATTACCTACAAAGCCTAGTAGTAGTAGTCGCTTCACTTATTTTTTTCTATTTATAAATTTTTTTGTTCGAAATGTTGTTTTAGGCGTTTCTCCTTATTAACTTATTTTTGTCGTTTAATTTAAAGGCAATCTTATGAACATGTGAATTTTAATGTTTCAGGTTCTCAAGATCAAGGGTTGAGGCCAAGGGTACCAGGGGGTGGCAACAGCCTAGTGCGCGCGTGAAGCAATGCGCGCCGCTCGGGCCGGCAAGGAGCGGCCGGGCGGCTGGGCCGCGCGGCCGAACCAAATTAAACAGAACTTTGTCAAAACTGCATCGAACTGAGTAAACGAGGTCATTTTTAGATTCTACGCAAAATTTCCTATCCGTGAGTGACAAGGGAATGGACTTTTGGATATGTGAAACAGTTCTAAAATCAATTTGAAAACCAAATTTACGGCACCAGACAGCCGACTTGAAGTTTCCCTTTCACTAAAAAAGCTGTTTCCGTTCGTTTTAGGTCCATACATACAGCGAGCCGATTGTTGGCCACTATTTTCCGGGTTGCGTGGTACACTTGGAACGCCAATACGACTTCTGTAGCAGAAATGCCGATCCAAAAACTAATTTCCATTTTTGGTCCAAAATTGTATTTTGAAACTTTGGAGGTTAAAAGCACAGTTTGAAATAGGTTTCTCAGCATTGTCAACCTCACTAAGCAACCCAGAATTCAATTCTCTATCGCCCTGCTGTGTTGGATTTGCAAAAGGAGGTCAAACTTCTAATTGAAACGAAAAGGCCCGAAGCGCTGCAAAACCGCCAAAACAGTTCAAGTATTTTGTGGAGCTTAATGTGTGAAAACTATTTCTCAGATTGTAAATCCAACCACACCACCTTGTAGGCCAGTCAATTCTACAGCTCCATTGTAAGTTTCATCGCAATCGGAGACCAAGAGTGAAGGCGGCAGAATATATATTAAAGTTAGCTGCAAAAATCTGCCGCAGCGATTTCTCATACTTGCGCCCGCTCGACCAATCAACCAAACTGATGGGATTTACAATTATTATAGCTGTCTTTACTCTTGGTCTCCGATTGAACATGTCAATCAAACTGAAATTGAAAATTTGTGTATATAAGTGGTCCAAATCATTATCAGTTGTTTCGAAAGAGAAAACAATTTTCCTACCTTGTTTATGATCTTCTCTTCTGACCAAAGCACGTGTTTTGTGTATTGTAGGGACTAAGTAAGCCTCTTCATATGTTTCCTATTTTTATTTTAAATTTAAAATTATTATGAACATTTATTCTGAACTGTGACAATGTGCTTTTAATTTTAAGAGTGTTTGAACCTCTAGGTTTAGGACGCGCTGACATTCTACTCGCGCAATTAACGTTTTCCGTTTATCTCATTAGCGGCCAGGCAGATAACTTATAAAAAGGGATGACTCCGTCTTAAATTGATTAATTGATAGCCACCCCGTGCACAACTTTTGAATCCGTAGCTCTTGACGAGATGCGGAAACAACGATTATAAACGCTTAAGGTAACGCGCTCTTGACAGGCCTCCGGAAAAAATGTAAATGTTCACTCATTTCCGAAATGAAAACAGATCAGAAGCAGAAGGCTAGCAGCGCTAGCAGAAGCAGCAGTGTAGCAGACGCTGCCGACCTCGCACCCGACGAGGCCAGGTCCTCCTCCCACAG
Source organism: Thrips palmi (assembly GCF_012932325.1). Classification (NCBI taxonomy): domain Eukaryota; kingdom Metazoa; phylum Arthropoda; class Insecta; order Thysanoptera; family Thripidae; genus Thrips; species Thrips palmi. The sequence goes on along the minus strand of NW_023144626.1, from coordinate 12,871,376 downwards.
GGGAACGGACCCCGTCTTGGCCAATTCGATCCAGAACTGCGACGAGTCCTTCGGGCTACGGTCCAGGCTGCCTCCCTCGTAGTCCACGTGGAACAGACCGAACGGGCGACTGTCAAAACATTACCCAGTAATTATAAGTCTTAATAAGGTCTTATCTGTTCCTTTCCGGACAACGAATCCTATCTCTCATCACGCGATAAGGAGGAGAGTCCTCAAAAAAGGTGTGGTTGTGGGAATAGTTTGTCATGCTCACTCTCTGAACCGCCCGAAATTCATGTGCATCTGAGGTAAGATCATTTCTCCGGAAACAGTCGGATAAGATCTTCTACCAAGGAACAGTAAGGCGACATGTCTAGAGAAGGGCTGATCGAGGTGTGACCAGTTCTCGAAGCAATGTGCGCCATTGGGTCTCACCTGTATCCGGCAGTCCACTCGAAACTGTCGATCAAACTCCAAGTGCAGTAGCCGATCACCTTGATGCCGAACTCTTTCATAGTCGATACAAGCGAGCGCAGGTAAGCCTGAGAAATGCAACATCAGGAATGATGTACACCTTCCACATGAACCTGGTTACGTTTATGACAAACACGATATTGGACCAGGCACTTACACTGTGATAAACTCCTCGGATGCGATCCTTCTTGCCCAGTCCATAAATGTCACCGAAGCCGTTTTCGGAAATGACCAGCGGAAGCTTGTACTGGCTCCAGGCCCACAGCACTGCGGACCGTATCGCGTCGGGCTTGACCTGCCGGGGAGAGATTCAAGACGGCTGGTTGATGCTTGCCAGAGTAGACATGAAGAGTCAAGTATAAGTGAGCTAATCTCAAATTATATTGATTTGTAGCCGTATCAAATGATCACACTGAGTGAAATTCGCCTGCGTCTTAGGTAAGGGTCTTTCGGGGGGAACGCCCAGTGATCTCTTGAATAGGATTCGTCGATATTCCATTAAATGAGTGATTAACATATTGGAATAATGAATGCAACACAACATTTTTCTTACAAAGCAATAACTTGTTCCTGCACGGTAAAAGCAGTTCCTGGTTTTCCCAGGAACACCCTGGAAATCGCCTATGTCTTCGCCGTAGGGCTCCTGGGAAAACCGGGTACCGTTTCCGCCGTGTGTCTGAAAACCTGATCCAAATTCGCGCACCTCTGAAAGCTGAAAACTTATTCTGACATTCTTTAGAACTCAGGCCATCAATATCAGAGTAAGTGTTCAGAATTTCAGCTTTCAGAGGTGCACGAGCTTTTTCTGACATTCTGACAAAATTTACACAAGTGAAGCAAAGCGGTTTGTTTTAACAAAGTATTTTGCGCATACATAAGATTTCAAAGAAAATTCTTTGTAAGGTTTTAAGGGTGTGCCTACCAAGCTGAACATGGTGTTCATGTGTAGGAAGTCGGTGCCAACCACCGCCGGGTTCACGAAGGGCATGACCGACAAGAACGGGCCGATGAGGGGTATCTGGCTGGCGGGGCTGTTGCCGTCGGTGGTGTAGCTCGCGACCATGCCGAAGTACACGTTGCAGGCGAGGAAGTCCGAGGTCCCTCTAATGCGCTCTTTCTCGGCCTCACTGAACGGCTGCATCAGGCTGCCGGCCAGCTCCTTCACGACCTGCGGCGCGGAATCCGATACTCACTCATCACATTTTATGAACGTTACATCATACCGACTTCAATTACACTCTCAGTCTCGTAATGACTTTTTATCTCTTGCCATAAAGTATTTTGTGCGAACGCAGTATTTTCTGTTTAACTACGCATTATTTTGTTCTCTGTATATTTTTTTTAGTCCATTAATCCTGACTTTTGGTCATTTGCAATACTTTTCAATTTCTACATGATCTATTGACAATCTTATCTTTAAAACGATCAAAATTGTGCGTATTGTAAGAGGTAAATTTATGTTTGCTCAAAAGACGTCATACACTGCAAACCTAACTGTCTACTAAGAACACACTTACAAATGCATGCTTGCAAGTACACACTTACAAACGCATGCTTGGCCAAGTACACACTTACAAATGCATGCTTGCAAGTACACACTTACAAACGCATGCTTGACGCCGTATAACTTCATGCGTCAAGCATGCGTTTGTAAGTGTGTACTTGCAAGCATGCATTTGTAAGTGTGTACTTGGCCAAGCATGCGTTTGTAAGTGTGTACTTGCAAGCATGCATTTGCAAGCGTGTACTTAGTAGACAGTTAGGTTTGTAGTGTAAGCAAGAGAAGAAAAAGTATATATAGGTCTGCACCGTTAAAAATCCACTGTAATATTACAACACAATCACCACCAGTAATGCTGTTTAATAACAACAGTAATGTTTTGTGTCTGAACGGGAAACCCATCCAGAAACAGCACTTTCGTTTCATAACAATCTACTTGTCAAGTAACAACAATGTAATCGTCATTCAAAATAGTTGTGCAGTCCCAAAAAATCATGGATTGCATGGGATACCCATGACACAAATCCCATGACAGCGCACTGAAATCTCATGAGACTGCGGTTCAGCACCATGGACAAGCGGCATGCTATCCAAAATGGAGGTCGTTTGCCAGGGTGCAGGCCTAGCACCATGGGAGGACCTCCCCCATGATATGAACTTTTCCATGGGTTCAGACTTCCCATGGGAAGGCAGTCCTGCTCGTGCGTTGAAGTCTCCGCCTTGTTTTCAATTATAGGTCATATCATGTCAACGGTGCCCTCCAGACAAAATATGATTGCAAAATCGGATGTAGCGTCAAAAGTTTAGGGGGTGACCTGTGAAATGATTAAGTCCAGATTAGGCACTGATCTCATCATTTTGTACTCGGGACTCTGCCAAGGCAAGGAAGTGCTTCCCATGACTCACACTCCATGGTATTTTTCCCCATGAGTCGCAAGACACCATGAGAAGTTGTTCCAAAAATCACGGGGAATCGTTCCCATGGAAAGAATCGGCCCATGGCATCCCATGCACCGCCATGGCTCATGGGATGCCCCATGGTTTTTTTTGGACTGGGTTGTCGTTGAACAGGTTTCATGTTTAGAAACAGCCTTTTGCAATCTTGGTTATAAGGGTTTTGTTTAATATCAGCACGATGAAATCAACACAAATGTTGGGAAGACATCGTTGAAGACTCCAAAGAAGTATTGTTTTATTACAATCGAACTGTCAGAAAACAGCACCGAGGGCTACAACATGCTTGTAATAAAACAAGTCGTGCTGCTATCAAACTTAACAGCATAAGTGCTGTTAATTTACAGCACTTTTTTTAACAGTGTGAGAGTGTAAGTCACGTTTGTTGGAACTCGCACTCTCATTCCAGGAGCGTTACAAGATGTCACGTTCCTTTGAGCAATATGTCCTTTTCTTTTGGATGTGAATCAGTCACTATACACACACGCAGACACCTTGTCACATTCGTTTCCACCCAATGTCACTTTCCTAGAATGAAAGTGAAAGTGTTTGCGTGAATGATGCTTAGCAGTGAAGCGCCTCAGCGCGCCTACCTCCGGGTAGTCGCCGTAGACGACCGGGTGAAGCAGGACGCCGGTGTTGACCTGGTTGAAGGCGTCCGCGGCGTACACGTCCTCGATGCGGGTGGAGTTGGGGCGGGCGGTGTAAAGGAGCGCCGAGAAGCCCACCTGGCCTGAGGGCCACATCGAAACCGATTTCTCAAAGCTCTATACAAACTACCGTCAGCGGGGGTAACTTGGGACACTTTTTCACAACTTTTTCACGTTTTTTGAACGCCAGAGGTTCTTAACCTAGACCATTGAATCCTAACTATGTTAAAGTTTTACCCTTTCCCCGTGATTTCATGCTGGTCTGGTTTATTTGCCTCGATTATATCGTTTACAAGCGGTCTCGAAAGAGTGTCCCAAGTTACCCCATGACCGGGGGTGGGGGTAACTTGGGACAGTAGGTAATTAGCTACATTCCCATGCATCTTTTGATGTTAATGGATGAAATAAATATCAGTCACAACATATTGACCAAGAATTCAGGCCTAGGAACTCTTGCGGGACCGATATTGGACTATATCTGGAACTCTTGGACCTCTCTTTTTTTCTGGTATTTTCCAGGCATTTTCTGAAAAGTTCAAAATATTACCAGAAGACAAAACTGGACAGCAAGGCATCTCTATCCATCATCAGCGTAAAATCCGAAGATTAAGTTATGTCAGGGACCGGGTCAGACAACTCCTAGGAGGCTAGGACTGCTGGAAACATGAGGAGAAAACTGTCCCAAGTTACCCCGTAAAATTTCGATTTTTGATAAATTGAAGTCTGGACCGAAGATGGGAAAACTGAAATCAACTGAAATCAGAGAGACATCAAATCTGCATTTCACTCCTTGCACCAGGGTCAACTAGACAATGTTTGACATATTTTGTCAAAAACCCTATTATGTAGTTTCCCGTTTCTCAAGTACTAACTGTGATGTTATGCACCTTTTCCACCTTTCCGCGCGTGGCCTGAGCCCTCTGCAACAAAATCCTGCCGCGGGTTTGACGCTAGAAACCCCCATCGCTGAATGGCAGCACCAACAAGGTGTACAGGGCAGACTGTCCCAAGTTGCCCCCGGTGTCCCAAGTTACCCCCGTTGCGACGGTACTTTGGCGGCGTCTGATGCTGCGGGCTCCAGGCGGTGATAGTAGGGTATTACCGAAACTACAATTTTCATCCAAACTTAACCAAACTCTGGATTTTGTACTTATTTGACCTCGCGAACAATCTGAGAAGTGGAAAACGGTGATTCGAGGACTTTTAAAAAACGCGAAAAGGTTAGGCTTTTTCACTGTTTATACGCACGGCAGCTCTAGCAGACTGGTGCGCCGCCACCAGCGCCATCTCAAGGTAGGGTTATGTACTACGTCCCCAAACGCCCATGCCCGGCGTTGTAAACAACGTGTGTGTTGTGTGCGCGAAAATGCCTAAATGCCCAGTTTAAGAAGCGTGGTTAGGTGTCCTGGACAGCCTTGGAGAGGGTGACACCTGGGGACCGATGAAGAAGAGGTACAGGGAGGCGTTTCGGAGTGACCTCCACTACCAGGATCGACTTTTCATCGTGATTCTGTGCTACCAGAACGGTGACGACATGTACAGGACCATTAAATTTTTGAAGGGTTAGGTTAGGTTAGAGTTTGGTTAAGTTTGGATAAAAATTGCAGTTTCGGTATTACCCTTCTATCACCCTCCAGGCCACTGAGCTCAGTAGAGTGAAAAATCATCAACAGTCTTTTGGGGCGATTGCTGTTAATTTCGTAACTGATACACACTCGATTTGAGGGCCATAGTTCTCGCGGTGACATGCCTTGCAGTGTGCACTTCCTGTCATGGGACTTCACTGCAAAGCTGGTGGTAAGTTCGCTTGCCACAAATTTAGTAAGCCGTTTTTAATGCCAAAATTTGGCAAGCTTTGGTAGGCAATCTTCATACGCTTGCCAAATTTTGGCAAGCTGGGGAGTGTTTCCGGGCCAAGCTTGCCAATTTTTGGCATTCAAAACGGCTTTCCAAATTTGTGGCAAGTAAACTTGCTTTGCAGCGTTATTTCGTCCCATGGATGATGCACGTTTTATTCACCTCCGATGGTCGTTCAATTTCTTTCCCCCGGAATAAATTGCCCAATAAGAGTACAACTTACACTCTACAAACTCAAGTGTGCATGGTGCTCTGCTTTACGTGCAGAAGGTAGTGGACTTCAGCAACAGTGTACATGCCAGGTTGACTCCAGGTGGAGTGAACCATGTCGATACTTGACTTTGTAGAGCAGTTGGCATCAGGCAAAATGTTTTGCCGGGCGTGAACAAAATTGTGCTTAAAAATGCATTACTCGTGGGACAAAAAAATGTGCCATGACATGCAGTGTGGGCGTACCCTCGTGGCCGGCGTCCTTGAAGATGTGGTACGCCTCGGCGTGGCCCAGGATGAGGTGACGCATGCACGCGTACTGGTCCATGTCGGCCGCCGTGTACATGCCGGCCAGCAGGAACAGGTTGGGGAAGTAGGTGCACCAGTTGTTGGGCTCGTTGACGGTTATCCAGAGCTTGGCCTGCAGCATCAGAAAATAGTAAGGCACATTCTCAAAAACTTGCAAACTTCTTGCAAAGAGGGCAGTTTTACATATGGTGGGGAATTTTATGCTTCCACAGTACAATTTCTCCGATTGGAAAAAAGTTCAGAATTTTAGCTGAAATTGCCCGCGGTGTGACTCTATATAATATCGCAGACCTCTTGTACTTACTGAGGTGCTCTAGGTGTGTACTCAATACACACTAAAGTTTTCAGTGCATGTTTCATACCTTGACATAATTTGATGCTGAACAAAAAAGTTTTTAAGACTGTTGTTAAAAGTTCGTATTTTAACTCGGTGCCCATCGTTTCTTCCCAGTATTAATATCAATCTTTTCATTTACGTCCAAACAGGAGGTTCGAGTATCGTAAACAAACGCACTTTGGGCTACTGCTCCCTGAAGCGTGCATTCCCACCGTCTGTTCCTACGGCAGGGGCTGCTTACCTTGCTAGCGTACTCGGTGAAGGCGAGTCGAGCGAAGTCCTTGAAATAGTTGACCATTTTCTCGCTCTGCCAACCTTTGAACTCCTCCTCTAGTATCCAAGGGTGGTCGAAGTGATAAAGCGTCACCTGCGTCGGGCCGAAACAAACAATTATTTTTTGCTGGAAGCCGAATTAATTTTTTCTTTTGATCGCGGGCTAATAAACTAAGATAAGTGATGAGCGAAGTGGCCTCATTCAATTTCGAATCAAATTTTCGTGCATAGACCCTCCGATACTTTTTTTATAGAGAGCGGCGGGTCAAAACGGGAAAAATGAACACTGTTTTGAAAATTTGGTCCTAAATATTTGCATTTGGAAACTGCACTCTTTTGTTCCGTTTTGGGATTGAATGTGCCCTCCATTGAATCATTTCGTTCGTTTTCAACACTGGTAAAACTAAAGCGTAGTATTACCCTCTGTATTCAAGCGTAACAGGCTCATCCGTCAAGATTCTCCCCATCTAAATGCATGGTGGAATTTCTAGAGTATGCTTCATTTCAAGCGTAACTCTATGCTTGACTCAAGCATAGAGTTACGTTTAAGTATTACCAGTGAAAGTATTTGCGATCTGTTGACACGTCGCCTACCAGGGGGGTCATGCCGTGCTTGAGGATCTCGTCGATGAGGTCGTGGTAGTACTGCACGCCCTTCTCGTTCCTCGTGACGGCGTCGGGCAGCACTCGCGACCACGAGATGGAGAAGCGGTAGAGCTTGAGCTGCAATCGCATCGTCGCCTTAGTGCCCAACTCCTCTGGTTTTCAAAGAAAGGGACATGCGCTCTACGTGCCCCTAGGGACTTGGTTCATCACACTAAATTGCTACGTAGTATTTTGTGTAGCTTCGTGTAATCTCCGTAAATTCACGAAGGCGTCTTCGGCAACATTTTTGCTAGAGGTACCTTTGTAGCTTCGAAAGACTTCTTATTACAGTGAATTCGGTTCTACGAGCGCAGAGCTGGTGTCAGCGAGCACTCTGCGCTGTGTGAGCCAAGAAGAAGTCACTGCACTGAAATTCCAAACGCTATGAGTATTGCACGTATGGTGCAATGCGTCGAGATATCGAACCATACGTGCAATGCCTCAGCCATATTGCACCTTACGTGCAATGCATCCCGAAAATGACCTATGCTAATGCATGAGAGGGAGGCATTGCACTTCATGTGCAATGCTTTTGCATTGCACCAATTGACGCTATACTCATAGAGTTTGGATTCTCAGTGTGTGAATTTCAGTGTACAAATCCAATAAATTAGTCGAATTTTAATGAATTTCAGTTAACTTTCGATGAATGTCAATAGAATTTCGATGAATTTCAGTGAATTTTACATGTCTGATGAATTTCAGTGCAAAAATATGGCTGGAGTTATTTCCCCTTGGCGTGAGCTCACCCCCAGCGAGGCCGCGGCCTGGACGTCCTCCTTGTAGCGGTGGTACGAGTCGGCCGCCACGTCGTGCGGGTGCGAGTCGTTGAGTCCGAAGGCGGCGAGCTTGCCCGAGTGCAGCAGGTGGTCCACGGCACTCTCGCCCTTGCCTGCGCGAGCCAGAGCGCACGTTTTAAACCTTACGAAGTATTTTGAACATACATAATACAAAGTAGTTTACTTTGTTACACAAAGAAAGTTCGTAAATTACGAAGTATTTTCTTTGTAAGGTTATGTGCTCAAAATACATTGTTATGACAAACCGCGTTTCTTTGTAAGGCCTGAAACTCAGAACCTTGCAAACAGTCACAGGCCTTGCACAGAAATTAGTTTGACATTACACAGTATTTTCAGCAAAGTGTTTTCAGCTGACCAAGAAAATAATTCTTTTTGTTATTGAGGTGCGCGAATTTTGATCAGGTTTTCAGACAGGTTTCCGACATCCTGACGGCGCGTACTCACCGTCTTCGTCCCAGGCTCCCTCCGTCTGGATGGCAGACACCCCCGCCCCGATGAGCAGGCCCTCGGGCACTGCGAAGGGGTCGTCCACCGCGGCGCCGCCACACAGAGCCACGCCCAGCGCAGCCAGCACCGCCAGCCAAGGAAGGGGCTGCGTCGCTCGGGCCATTCCTAGACCCAGAGTTAAAGACCCGACTGACGAACGACCAACTCCACAAACTGCTGCCATGAACACAACCCCTTGCGCGAGGCACGCTCTAAGAAATTAGGGTCACATGCCGGAGTAGATTTTACAATGCCTTCATTTTCTTCGTATTGCGAAGCGATTCTTCGTAGAGTTTGGAGTACCGTAACTTGCAGCCCCACATTTTAAGTGTGAAGTTCTCAATACTTAGTTTCCCAATGCCCAAATGAGTAGCTCTCCGGTATGTCACGCTTACCTGAAGCACACGAACTGTAAGACGAGACCGAACAGACTGTGGGAGTTGGCTAGTTGGCTGGACCTCAGCAGTCTAGTACTACAAGGAAGGCCCCAGGGCTACTTATTGGGCCACGCGACCAGGTGCTCCTGCACTCGAGGAGCATCTTCCGGTGGTCGGCGGATAGATAAGCTTGCTCCGAGCGGCCCTCATCCTGACCGCACTCGTAAGCCTTACAAAGAAAACAGCGGCTTCGTAGTACAGCACGCCAGGCTTGCAGCAGCGGCGGTAGAGGCGTCCTATCTGGCCTGGCTGACTACTGCCGCAGCCGAAGCCAAGACTCGGCAGTGGGCTGCCCGTGGGCCGGCCAAGAGCTCGACTTTCATCCGCGGCATTCTAACTAATTCTTCCGTTGTGGAAAGGGCGTTCCCTGTACTACAATTCTTATTTCTTCGCATGCTGAGATAAAATTCATCTCACATTGGCAGCCAAAGAATATGACGTCACGTTCTTTTTCACGTGAAAACGCCGATATCCCTGATGGGAATTTATGGACGACTTTGGATGTCGTATTCTTGACGTCCAGGGACATCCAGGATGTTCCAATGACATCCACGGATATCCGGAATGTTTCATTCTGGAAGTCCCTGGATGTCAGCTCCTCACATCCAAACAGGTCCAACCACATCCACCGACATCCAAGCGACATCCAAACGTCATCCATTCACATCCAACGACGTTCCCTGACAGCCCAGCCACATCCATTCAGATCCACCGACATCCATATCCAGTAACGACCTCCACTGTCATCCGTTTGCATCCACCTGCATCCATTCTCATCCATCGGCATCCATCGACATCCATTCACATCCAAATCACATCCATCGTCATCCATCCGCATCCTCTCTCATCCAATCACATCCAAATGACACCCATTCTCATCCATCGACATCCGTTCACATCCAAATGACATCCATTCTCTTCCAACATCATCCATTTACCTCCATATGACATCCATTCTCATCCATCGTCATCCATTCACATCCAAACGACATCCGTGCTCTTCCACCTACATCCATTAACATCCAAAACACATCCATTCTCATCCAAAGACATCCAATTGACATCCATTCTCATCCACCGTCATCCATTATCATCCATATGACATCCATTCTCATCCACCAACATCCACTCACATCCAAATGACATCCATTCTCATACACCGTCATCCATCTTTAACGTCCATATGACGCCTAATCTCATCCATCGTCATCCATTAACTTCCATATGACATCCATTCTCGTCCATCGACATCCATTCACATCTAAATGGTCCTGTGGAGGAGCTCCCAAAGGAAGTTTCTAAACCTAAACGACCGTTGGGCGCAAAGGCCGAAAGGACCAAGTATGGTGAATGATCGCAAAAATGTCCTACAGCCTACTTAAAACATCAACCAACACTGTAACCGAGAACGAACAACGGAACGTTGAGCACAGCGCCATCTGGCGGCGGCTCCATGAACCTCATCCTCACACTACGAATGTTCGGGGGCTCACATCACCGACATACATTCTCAACGACCGTCATCCATTTACATCCATCGTCACCCACATGCATCCAAATGCCATCTCTTTGCCTCCCAGCAACAACCAGGCACATCCCAGCGACATCCATTCAGATCCAAGTGACTTCTATTCGAATCCAAGTGACTTCCATTCACATCCATCGCCATCCACTCACATCCAAACGACATCCCTACTATTACAGTCACATCCATTCTTATCCATTCACATCCAAATGACATCCATTTTCATCCATTCACATCCAAATGACATCCATTCTCATCCATTCACATCCAAATGACATCCATTCACATCCATTCTCATCCATTCACATCCAAATGACATCCATTCACATCCATTCACATCCATTCTTATCCATTCACATCCATTCTCATCCATTCACATCCAAATGACATCCATTCACATCCATTCTCATCCATTCATATCCAAATGACATCCATTCACATCCAAATGGCATCCAAGTGGCATGGATGTTATTTGGATGAGAATGGGTGTCATTTGGATGAAAAGGGATGACGGTGGATAAAATTGGGTGTCATTTGGGTGTGAATGGATGTAAATGGATGTCATTTGGATGTGAATGGATGAAAATGGATGTCATTTGGATGTGAATGGATGTGAATGGATGAAAATGCATGTCATTTGGATGTGAATGGATGACAATGGATGTGAATGGATGTCATTTGGATGTGAATGGATGTCAATGGATGTCATTTGGAAGTGAATGGATAAAAATGGATGTCATTTGGATGTGAATGGATGACAATGGATGTGAATAGATGTCTTTTGGATGTGAATGGATGTCATTTGGATGTGAATGGACGAAAATGGATGTGATTTGGATGTAAATGGATAAAAATGGATGTCATTTGGATGTGAATGTTTGTCGTTTGGATGTGAATGGATGATGGTGGATGGGAATGGATGTCAGGTTTTTGGTCGTGGCTGGATGTCGGTGGATGCAAAAGGATGTCGTTTGGAAGTAAAGCCCATTGACTTAAATGGATGTCGTTGGAGACGAGCGGATGTCCCACGGAAGTCAGTGGATATCCTTGGACGTTTGTGGATGTGGCTGGGAAGGCAGTGGATGTCGTTGGATGAGGTTGGATGAGATTGGATGTGGCTGCGTAGTAGGTGGATGTCGTTGGACGTAAGTGGAAGTCGTCTGGAAGTTGGTGGAAGTTATTGGACGTGCGTGGATGTGGATGAGTAGACAGTGGATGTCGTTGGATGAGAATGGATGTGGCGGGGAAGGTGTGGATGTGGATGGACGTGAGTGGATGTCACTCGAGAGTCAGTGGATGTCTTTGGACGTGTGTGGATGTGGTAAGGAAGCTAGTGGATGTCCATGGACGAGAATGGATGTGGCCGGGAGGTGGGCGGATGTCGTTGGACGTGAGTGGATGTCGCCCGGAAGTCAGTGGAGATGTATGGACGAGTATGGATGTGACTGGATGTCAGTGGATGAAAATGGAGGGAAATGGATGAATTTGGATGTCTACGGAAGAAAATGGACGACTTTGGATGTGAAATCCGATCTCCAACCACATCCAAGTTCTACCAGGGATTAGGAGCGTGACAAACAGTGAAAGTTTACAGTCAAACGAATGTGACACACCACGCCGCTTTGTCACATTAGTTTGGGTGTGACACGCAAACAGCCGGCGAAGTCACATTCAAACGAATGTGACACATGGTACCCATCGACATGTCGTGTCTCATTCAAACGAACTTAACTTGACAATACGAAGGTGTCATATTCAAACGAACGTGGCAGTGCATAGGTGTCACATTCGTTTGGGTGTGACAGTTCGTCAGCCAAGGGCGGATCCAGGGACGGGTTCAAGGGGGGCGATGTCACGAAAGTTGCCTACCTACAGGGGTAATGTGCGACTTTTTGCCTATCTTTCAGGCGGCTTCGTCGCCATCAGGGGGGGCGGCGACGCCCCTATCGCCCCCCCCCCCCCCCCTGGATCCATGCCTGTCGTCAGCTGATTGCGTGTCACAGCCGAAGTAATGTGACAAAGCGGCCCCGTTTAAAAAAGATCGTGCCGAGAATGTGTCGAAATGATGTCGAAATGATGCCGAAGTGTCCGGCATGCCCTGAATGATGCCTAAATGCGCTCGGCAAGCCCGAAATCCACCCGCCGCCGGCACGCGGCAAGCCCGAAATGAGCCCCGGTGTCGCGGGCGGCCCGGAATCGTACCGCGACCCCGACCGCTGCCCGGCCGGGTGGATTTCGGGCGTGCCCGTGCCTTTCGGCATGATTCCGGGCATGCCTGGGCATGCGCCCCGCATCGAGACCCTAATCAAAGAAGTGTCAAGTTAATGTCTTTGACCTGCGTACAAAATTGAAAAGTTAAAATAATGAAATTCTCTCTTAAGTACCAAGTCTATCAAAACCGGCGTGAAAAATTAGAAAATTCCGTGCAAACGAGATGTTTGTAGGACAATTTTGAATTCTTTGACTGAACAAATCTACAATCAAATTGAACACTTTGATACGGGTACTTGAATGAATGCAGTTGAATCCGTTGAGCTTCTGATGCTTAACAGCCTTAGCAGTAACTGTAGCTTGCATCCTAGTCTATAGGGCTCTCAATAAAATGAGCCGCGGGGCAAGGGTACTTCGAGTACGTGGATTATAAGGAAGCGAAGAACCGGGTTTGCGTGTAAGAGCCAGCACCCCAATAACCGGGTTTGGGAGCCTCAGACCTGGGTTTCCAGTGGGCCTGGATCCGCGGGTTGACTACCACACGCAGTGCTCCAGTACCTACGCTCACGTTCACTAAGTCTGTTGTTAGATCCAAGTGCCCAGTTCAACCCACGCACCTTGTCCAAAAGTCGAGGGGCTCTCCGCGAGTAACCCAAGAGTCTCGCGGGGGTTACGTATTCGTCAAGACACAGGGCTCGCCGCGTGCTCCTCCGCCAGCAGCGTGTCTCCCCCGCCCCCTCCAGTGCCGCTCGGGGTCGAGCGAGCTCGCTGGAAGGCATCGGGAGCCTGAGGCCTCCTCCCCAGGTCTCCTCCGTGGTGCAGTTGGCAGCGTCTCGGTCCACAAAGACGGTCGTCCTGGGTTCCAATACTAACCAGTGTTTCTCCTTCAGCGTTCTGTGTACGTGTGTGTGTATGTGAGTGTGTAAATGTGAGCCTGTGTGTGTATGAGTGTGCCTGTGTGCGAGACTGAATGGGCACCGCCATCCAGGTACCTCCCCCTCCTCCCCTGCAGCTTAATGGGAGGGACGGTTCGGCACGTTTTCGGCATGCCCGGCAAGCGTCCGGCATTGCCGAAAATCGGTTTGTTTTCCAACAAAATGATCATTTTTCGGCAAGCCCGGACTCCTGGTTCGGGGCGGATTTCGGGCGTGCCGGCCGGGCATGCCCGAAATCCTGCCGTCATCCGGCACGATTTCGGGCAAGATCATTTTTAAACGGGGCGCGGTGTCACATTCGATACATTATTCCCCTTTACTTGTGAAATTACTTCTGGAAGGCAGTACACTGAAATCTATGGAGTAAAGAAAAAACACAAAGTAGTACGACCCCCTCCGATCGTCCTGATATTTTGTATGCATGTTACCCACCTAAAAAGACTTCAAAGCCAAAATATTATGTCCGGGAAAAATTTATTGCCTGAGTTACAGCCCAGCAAAGTTACACTTTTGGACTAACAACATGAATTTGGGTATTTTGCCTCATGCAAGCAATTTTTGCACCAAGTGGCTGAGACAGGGCTCCCCTTACGTAAAATTGTCCAAGGAAGAAGATTTTGCCCACAGATCGGGCCTGGACAATATTTCTTGACGATATGACCTAAAAACCGCTAAAAAATGACTAAAATAGCACATTTGTCTTGGGATTTTGGGGAATTTATGTTTTGTTTTGCTCTTAAGTGTACTTAATCGATAGATAAAATCGTCCTGAATCCAATAAGCACATGCCCAGATTTTTATCTCAAGCCGTTTAGAAGTTATGGCGCTCCAAAATTTACTGTTTTTCCACTTTTTTGAGATTTTGCGTTTTTTGCGAGGCTTTGCTGCCTCATGCCTACCCTGCCATTCTATAACGTTCCCTCCCTGTACTTTTGGAGTGCTAGGAGTGAGAAAACGAAAGGCGGAGAAGGGAGCCGGGTGCGCTGTTATCGCTCTGCGGGGCCGAGGCCCCTGCGAAGCGAAGGGTAGGGTGGTCCACTTTTTTTAAAAGTTTCAAAAATTGAGGAGCGCCGTCCAGATTCTGAAAGTAGGTGTAAAATCATGAATTTTGATACAAATATGATAAGATTTGGACCATTCTTAGGGGTCCATCAACGCGCCTGAACTTTAAGGAAAAGTTGAAAATGTAGCGGTATACTAAAATCGATGCTGTTACGAGAGTCTTTGTCCGATTTTCGATTGCAAAACGGCGATCTTTTCAGAAAAGTGCGCTCTACTTGATGATGTACATAAAATGACGATCCGACGCATTGCCTATTTTCCAGGGGCGTACAATCCCGTTTTTAGCCTCTAAATCCAACATGTTCTTGCGTTTTGAAGGTGTTTAAGTCGTCCGATCAGATTTTTTGGAACACCATTCGACGCGCCTGATCAAAACCTTTCGAAAAATGTCTCAGGCGTCAAAATCGGTTGGTTTGCCTACTGTACAGGAGCAAAAAACCACTGAAATTCGCTTAAAAATTGCTTTTTCGGGATACGAAATATCCTGTTTGGCATTGGGTCGGATTTCTTGTGGTGCCATTTGTCGCGCCTGGTCAAAAACTTCCAATTACCGTCCTGGCTGTACAAATCCGGGGGATTGCCGACCCTACAAGCAAAAAATGTCGAATGTCGAAAAATTCGTCTGTGGGATACGCGACCCTCTGGATTCAGGCGCTCGAAACAGTAATCGAAAGTTTTTGACCAGGTACGTCAAATGGCACCACAAAAAATCCGACCCAATGCTAAACAGGATATTTCGTATCCCGAAAAAGCAATTTTAAGCGAATTCCAGTGGTTTTTTGCTCCTGTACAGTAGGCAAACCAACCGATTTTGACGCCTGAGACATTTTTCGAAAGGTTTTGATCAGGCGCGTCGAATGGTGACCCAAAAAATCCGATCGGACGACTCAAACACCTTCAAAACGCAAGAACATGTTGGATTTAGAGGCTAAAAACGGGATTGTACGCCCCTGGAAAAAGGCAATGCGTCGGATCGTCATTTTATGTACATCATCAAGTAGAGCGCACTTTTTTGAAAAGATAGCCGTTTTGCAATCGAAAATCGGATAAAGACTCTCGAAACAGCATCGATTTTAGTATGCCGCTACTTTTTCAATTTTTCCCTTTAAAAGTTCAGGCGCGTTGATGGACCCCTAAGAATGGTCCAAATCTTATCATATTTGTATAAAAATTCATGATTTTACACCTACTTTCAGAATCTGGACGGCGCTCCTCAATTTTTGAAACTTTTTAAAAAAGTGGACCACCCTAGCGAAGGGTAGGAAGCCACACACGCCTGTGCGCCGGGATGCCTACCCGGTGAAACCAATGTCTGGGAATTTCCAGACATTTTTTCGCATTTCCAGATATTGTCTGGAAATGGCCGTTTTTTTTCTCAGATATTGTCTGGAAATGTCTACTTTTTCCAGATAATATTGGAAATAGTCAAATCCCAGATATATATCTGGAAAAAAATCGGCATTTCCAGATAATATCTGGAAATAAGTTTTTCCAGATAATGTCTGGAAATAAAGGCCTTGACGCCGAGGTCCACGGATTTGCGACCTGGAGGTCCCCGATGGTGTCCTTGAGGTCCCCAGGACACGGGGAGTCCAACGCCGAGGTCGCCGACGGTCTAGGACCAGCGCTCTTTTTTCACTTAAAATCTTTAGTTATATCTTTTGAGTGAATATACTCTTTAAACTCATGTGTGTTCATAGCATGCTTCAGGTTGACGCATGTCTGCAAGTACACGCCACGCTAGAGCATGCTTGCCAAGTACCCGCTCAGTATTTATGTATATATTTTTGCACGTGATAATGCGTGATTTTAAACCAGTGTAACGTTTTGCATAATATTGTGCTCAGATTTGCATAAATTTATGCATTTGTAGGCATTTTTTTTGCAAATACTACTTATGCTTAAGATCGTGCAAGTAACACATATACACTCCCGACAAAAATTAGCGGAACGCTTTTTGTCATCGTAATATTTTCTAAGTCTTTCGAGCTAGGAAGCTGAAATTTTGTACACGGGTGCCCCTACTACTTCCCTCGAGGCCTGCGAAGTGCGTAGCCCGTGCGCCTCCCCTAACGGACGCACCCCCCCTAAGTGCCGAGGGTGAAAAAAACGATGAAAACGTGCCGTAAAAACCAACTTTACCGTATCGCAGAGGCCAAAGTTTTCGTGTACGAGGTCAAATGAGTCTCCTCTTTCCAACGATGCAAGCGGAATGCAATTTGAACCAACCCACCCCCGGCTGCACTCACCCCCACCCCCTCGAGGGGGTGGATTTCGAGCATGTTTGAATTTCGCGCAAAACAGCGTCGGGGCGTCCCCCGTACCAAGCAATCATGTTTTTTCGACGTTCCAACCACCCCCGGGTGAATCATCCCCCGGAAAGTCCAACCCCCTTTCGAACACCGGCCGTCCGGGGCCTTTCGGTTTGAGCAAAATGCAACAAAACTCCCGGGGGCATTCCTCCAGTGTCCAAGAAGACGTCTCAGCGAAGAAACGCGCTGCCGGACGACTGCAACCCCTGCGGTCGGGGTGTTCACCCCCTTGCACCCCTGCACGCCCCTGGAGGGGTTGGAAGCCCTCCGACGAGCGGGCTGGTCGAACAAGACATGGGGGAAGCGATCCTGAAGTTTTCAAGACGATCCCACCAACCGTTCGTCTTCCAGAGCGAAAAAAGCGTCATTTCCAGTAAAAACCACCCCTCACTTCACTCCCTTCCAGCGACCCACTGAGTGGGGGTAGCAGTCCCAACCAACGTCACAACACTCGGCCCAGACCTCATTTCAAAGGCCTCAAAGTTTCAGACTGATACGACAAAGCATGGGACCGTGGGAGCCACGCAACGATGTGCCTGCACTCGGCGGCAACGGACGCGCTGGCCCGTCGGGTCCATGCGCCGTGCAGGTAGGCAAGCCAACTCACCTGGCGCAAGGTTGATTAAAAGCCATTTGGAAGCCTGATTTTGGCTGGTTAGCCACTGTGGCATGTTGGGAGACATGCCCTGCCCACAGTGCTGAAGCGTGGTGACGAGCGAGCCAAAATCAGGCTTCCAAATGGCTTTTAATCAACCTGGCGCCAGGTGAGTTGGCTTGCCTACCTGCACGGCGCATGGACCCGACGGGCCAGCGCGTCCGTTGCCGCCGAGTGCAGGCACATCGTTGCGTGGCTCCCACGGTCCCATGCTTTGTCGTATCAGTCTGAAACTTTGAGGCCTTTGAAATGAGGTCTGGGCCGAGTGTTGTGACGTTGGTTGGGACTGCTACCCCCACTCAGTGGGTCGCTGGAAGGGAGTGAAGTGAGGGGTGGTTTTTACTGGAAATGACGCTTTTTTCGCTCTGGAAGACGAACGGTTGGTGGGATCGTCTTGAAAACTTCAGGATCGCTTCCCCCATGTCTTGTTCGACCAGCCCGCTCGTCGGAGGGCTTCCAACCCCTCCAGGGGCGTGCAGGGGTGCAAGGGGGTGAACACCCCGACCGCAGGGGTTGCAGTCGTCCGGAAGCGCGTTTCTTCGCTGAGACGTCTTCTTGGACACTGGAGGAATGCCCCCGGGAGTTTTGTTGCATTTTGCTCAAACCGAAAGGCCCCGGACGGCCGGTGTTCGAAAGGGGGTTGGACTTTCCGGGGGATGATTCACCCGGGGGTGGTTGGAACGTCGAAAAAACATGATTGCTTGGTACGGGGGACGCCCCGACGCTGTTTTGCGCGAAATTCAAACATGCTCGAAATCCACCCCCTCGAGGGGGTGGGGGTGAGTGCAGCCGGGGGTGGGTCGGTTCAAATTGCATTCCGCTTGCATCGTTGGAAAGAGGAGACTCATTTGACCTCGTACACGAAAACTTTGGCCTCTGCGATAAGGTAAAGTTGGTTTTTACGGCACGTTTTCATCGTTTTTTTCACCCTCGCGCACTTAGGGGTGGGTGCCGTCCGTTAGGGGTGGCGCACGGGCTACGCACTTCGCAGGCCTCGAGGGAAATAGTAGGGGCACCCGTGTACAAAATTTCAGCTTCCTAGCTCGAAAGACTTAGAAAATATTACGA
Organism: Thrips palmi; assembly: GCF_012932325.1. Classification (NCBI taxonomy): domain Eukaryota; kingdom Metazoa; phylum Arthropoda; class Insecta; order Thysanoptera; family Thripidae; genus Thrips; species Thrips palmi. The sequence continues at coordinate 12,852,696 of NW_023144626.1, read as the reverse complement.
TGACAAAAAGCGTTCCGCTAATTTTTGTCGGGAGTGTACAATTGCACATGCACATTTGGTTTATATACGCCAAGAGGCGCATACCTGCCAGTTCACTGTTGTTGAAGTTCCCTCTATTTGCGTGTAGAGCAAAGCAACAGTGTACTTGCTGGTATGCGCCAACTTGCGTGTACTTTGTAAGCATGGTACAACGCAGATTAAGCATGCTAGGTTGGCTCCACGTGGAGTGAACTTGCAAGCATGCATCGACTTTTTAGACACATGACTTTGTGTAGTGGCAGTGATCCAGGACAAGCCTCTTGTGCTTGCAGGACTAGTTCAACGGCAGAGACAGCTGATGACAGGACATCTTGCTGTGGAAATAGTTGCCTCTAATGCTGAAAAAATTGCTGAATGCGAAGTTGTCCTCAAAGAAATTCCAAGAGTGATAAACGTTCATGGGGATGTTTATTACTTGAGGGGAGTTATTGGGTTTGAAGGCGGTCGGGCTGCGCGGCAGGGAGCCTTAGGCCATTTTAAGGCCTATACATTCAGCACTGGATCATGTTTGCTGTATGATGACATGCTGTCACAGCCTGTGCCATTTAATGAATCGGCCAAAGTTCGCTGCCATCTTGTGATTTACTCGGTCTAAACTTGTTCTTGTTCTAAACTTAATCTAAGTTCTTTGACTGTTTACTTTACCGTGATTATAGTAGAATAACTTTGAAGGCCAAAGAAATGTGCCATAATTGTTTTTCCAAGTTCAAAACATGTTAAAGCATGTTACTGTTCATGCTTGATGTGAAAATAAATCACCAATCAATAAATTTAATTTATCTTATTTTATTTAGCACCAAGCCCTCCTAAATGGGCTATCCTTCATCAGTCTGTAATCAACTTGTACCGAAACTCAGTTTTCTGTAGAGTAGATTCATCCTGGTGAAAAATTGCCGGGGGTAAAAAGTTTCCTAGGGTAAAATTACCGGGGGTAAAAATTCCCTAGTGGAACCTTACCTCGGTAAAGCGGGTATCTTTATCCTAGGAAACCTTTACCCCCATCTGGTGAGGGAGTACAAATTCGCTAGTAAATAATTACCCCCCAAGAGTAAGGTAGTTCTACCCTAGGGTCCGTGTACCCTCCCTCTGGATTGGGGGTTAAAATTTCCTAGTGCATAATTATCCCCCAGAGCTAGGTAAAATTTTCCTAGGAAATCTTTACCCTTCGCTGGAGACAGGGTGGTATTCCACTAGTGGATTATTACCCCCCATGAGGGGGTAAAGTTACCCTAGGGAAACACTACCCCCCACCCTGAGTGGGTATGAAACCCCTAGGGAATTATTACCCTCCCCTAGGGCAAGGTATTGCTCCCCTAGTAAAATAGTACCCTGGGTAGATGGGTATAGATGCACGCTGACACCGGTTGTTCGAAATCATTCAAATTAATTGACTGTATGCATTCTTGCAATTTGAACCACGTTTTGTGGTATGTTTCGGCACATACTCAGTTACGACAAAAAGTTGCTGTATTTCCAATAAATTTATTGTTCTAAATTTCCTTACGAAAGGCGAATGTTTGAGATTGAACATGTTCAATGTATTGTGGAATCACTTCGACACACCTCAACTGTAGCTCCGCTAGAGGCATATTTGTCTAAGTCCCAAAGCGAGGGGGAAACGGTGCAGAGTTCCGAAAACAGTCCGGAGGGGAGACCCTCCTCGGACGTATTCCGGGTAAGTCCGCTGCCCCGGACTCCCGGCGGACCGACCCGGACTTTCCGGCGAGTCCCGGGCACATATCGGTCTGGCCCGTCCGAACAGCGGTTCCTTCGCGGACTAACTACGGAATCACCCGAAGGCATTCGGACGCTTCTGGGGACAGCCCGAGGTGGCGGGGGCTCTTTCGGACGGCTGGCGGCAAGATTTCGGAACAATTCGTTTTTACACGGGCTTTCCTAGGCAGACCGTAGAAATGGGCGTGATCCCCTCAAAAATAGCATTTGGTCATCAAAATCTACACCAAAGGGATTCAACTTTCGGTCGGGGGTCCGAACGGGTTCTATTTTCGTCATCAGCAGCCTCAAAAACATATGAAACGATATGGAACTTGACATAAAGTTTAAAGTACCTAAAAAGTTGTCTTTTTTCTGCCGTTTTTTAAGGGTTTTCATGCTAATATGATCGAATGGATTGAGATAGAGAGCTGAATTTTGGTGTGTGGCGAGCCAAGGACATACCTAATGACCCTGCAAAATCTCAGCCAGATCGGCCGAGCCGTTCAGGAGGAGTAGTGCACACACACACGCAGACAGACAGACAGACAAACAGACAGACAGACAAAACTTTTCAACACCACTGGAGTAACGGGCTTCGCTATCGCTCAGCCAAAAAGCAGAGTACCTGCTAAGTGATGTAAAGTATCATAAGTCAAAGACTTGAGTTAAAATATCTTACAATAAATTTGGTCTTCAAACAAAATTTGAACTAATTGGCTGAGCGATAGCGAAGCCTGTTACTCCAGTGGGGTTGAAAAAATTTTTCTGTCTGTCTGTCTGTCTGTCTGTCTGTGTGTGTACACTACTCCTCCTGAACGGCTCGGCCGATCTGGCTGAGATTTTGCAGGCTTATTAGGTATGTCCTTGGCTCGGCACACGCGAAATTTCACCATCCTAGCTCAACTGGTTTGGCTTTTAAAGCCAAAAAACACTTAAAAAACGGTGAAAAATCGAGTTTTCTGTAGGCAAGTCGCCTCTGTCGCTTGAAGAAAGGGGGGTCTGGGGGGCGGAGCCCCTCAGCCAGGACAAGTGAAAAAGCTACAAGGGTCAAGATCGCGTTATCTGCAGGTGAAGCAACTCAACCTAGAATGAAGGGGGGTCTGGGGGGCGAAGCCCCCCAGCATGCAACAAGTTAGGAAAATCGATGATGGAGAAGCCATTGCCTGCCGAAGGCAGGCAAGCGCCGCAGGCCAAGGTAGGTACGCCAGGCGCGGATTGGAGAAACAGGCAGCGAGACCTCGCGAAGCCTGTTACGACAAGACGTGGTCTGGCGTAAACCTACCTTGTTACTAATTTCAAAGACCAATTAATTAAAAGCAGAGTGCCTACTAACTGATGTAAAGTATCATAAGCCCAAGACTTTTGTTAAAATATCTTACAATAAATTTTGCCTTAAAATAAAAATACTTTTGTCTGACTTCAACTTATTTCCATCATGTAACTCACTAGTTTGCTGACTTATAAGAAGTCTGGTTTGTGATGGCTCAGGAGAGCAAAAATACAATGCACAACAAATCAAATAGACAACAAATTTCTGTTTTAATTTTTCCTAGACAATATAAAAACAATATAAGGAGGAGCGAGTGTTTACAAACAAGGGCAAGCAAATATCACCCAATAGAACAAGGTAGGTTTACGCCAGACCGCGTCTTGTCGTAACAGGCTTCGCGATGTTTCGCGGCCTGTTCCTCCAATCCGCGCCTGGCATACCTACCTTGGCCTGCGGCGCTAGCCTGCCTTCGGCAGGCAATGTTTGCCCATCATCAGTGACTTCTGATTTGTTGCATGCTGGAGGGCTCAACCCCCAGACCCCCTTCACTCTTTATAGAGTTGCTTCATCTACAAATTACACTACCTTGACCCTTGTAACTTTTCAACTTGTCAGGTTGGGGGCTCCGCCCCCCAGACCCTCCTTTCATCAAGACAGGAGAGATCTACCAGCAGGAAACTCAATTTTTCGCCATTTTTTAGGTGTTTTTCGGCTATAAAAACTGAACCAGTTGAGCTAGAGAAGTGAAATTTCGCGTGTGCCGAGCCAAGAACATACCTAATAAGCCTGCAAAATCTCAGCCAGATCGGCCGAGCCGTTCAGGAGTAGTGTACACAGACAGACAGACAGACAGACAGAAAAAGTTTTTCAACCCCACTGGAGTAACAGGCTTCGCTATCGCTCAGCCAACAAGGTAGGTTTACGCCAGACCGCGTCTTGTCGTAACAGGCTTCGCGATGTCTCGCTGCCTGTTCCTCCAATCCACGCCTGGCGTACCTACCTTGGCCTGCGGCGCTGGCCTGCCTTCGGCAGGCATTGGCTTGTCCGTCGGCGGTTACTTGTTGCATGCTGGGGGGCTCCGCCCCCCAGACCCCCCTCAAATATAGATAGAGTTGCTTCATCTACAGAGAACACGATCTTGACCCTCGTAACTTATTAACTTGTCGACCCCCCTTTCTTCACGACAGAAGTGATCTGCCTGCAGAAAACTCGATTTTTCGCCGTTTTTTAAGTGTTTTTCGGCTATAAAAACTGAACCAGTTGAGCTACGACAGTGAAATTTCGCTTGTGGCGAGCCAAAAACATACCTGATAAGCCTGCAAAATCTCAGCCAGATCGGCCGAACCGTTCAGGAGGAGTAGTGTACACACACAGACAGACAGACAGACAGACACACAGACAGACAGACAAAACTTTTCAACCGCACTGGAGTAACAGGCTTCGCTATCGCTCAGCCAAAAAAGAGTTGTTTTATCTATAGATAACACGATCTTGACCCTTGTCACTTTTTAACTTGTCGAGGCTGGGGGGCTCCGCCCCCCAGACCCCCCTTTCTCCAAGCCGGAAGTGATCTTTCTGCAGAAAGCTCTATTTTTCGCCGTTTTTTAGGTGTTTTTCGGCTATAAAAACTGAACCAGTCGAGCTAGGATGGTGACATTTCGCGTGTGCCGAGCCAAGGACATACCCAAGAAGTGTGCAAAATCTCTCCGAGATCGGCTAAGCCGTTCAGGAGGAGTAGTGCACACAGACACACAGACAGACAGACAGACAGACAGACAGACAGACATGAAAAACTTTTCAACCCCACTGGAGTAACAGGCTTCGCTATCGCTCAGCCAACAAGGTAGGTTTACGCCAGACCGCGTCTTGTCGTAACAGGCTTCGCGATGTCTCGCTGCCTGTTCCTCCAATCCGCGCCTGGCGTACCTACCTTGGCCTGCGGCGCTAGCCTGCCTTCGGCAGGCAATGGCTTGTCAATCGTCGGTTACTTCTTACTTGTTGCATACTGGGGGGCTCCGCCCCCCAGACCCCCTTCATTTTAGATAGAGTTGCTTCATCTAAAGATAACACGATCTTGACCCTTGTAACTTTTTAATTTGACGAGGCTGGGGGGCTCCGCCCCCCAGACCCCCCTACCTTCAAGACAGTAGTGATCTGCCAGCAGAAAACTCGATTTTTCGCCGTTTTTCAGGTGTTTTTCGGCCATAAAAACTGAACCACGTGAGTTAGGATAGTGAAATTTCGCGTGTGCCGAGCCAAGAACATACCCAATAAGCCTGCAAAATCTCAGCCAGATCGGCCGACATGGATTGACAACAGAGGAACTATGACAGCTCCGGTATGGTAACTATCTGATTGACTTTCATCGTCCATTTCAATCACTCGTCATATTTCTTCAAAGACCTTTTCATTTTCTGCCAACCGTCTTGGAACACCACTCGATCCTGTGACTCCTATGCCTGCAGGTCTGCAGGCCCGAACAAGTATGATCTATCAAAGACAAGTACACCGTTAGTAACACAAAATAATTCAGTATGTGAAAAATGGGAAAGAAAAGTAAAAACAAACTCACCAAAAGTGGGACGGGAAAGTTGTATTGATGCGGTGTCTTCACCATTTGAAGCGGGATCACACAAGTTTATGAAGTTTGGCTGTCGAAAGGAGGACGTCCAATCATGGGGAAAGGGGACCCTAGAGGAAGGCCAAGTCCCGGCCAGGGGGCCATCAGCCGGCCAACACCCGGCCAAGTCCGGCCAACACCCGGCCCAGGCCCGGCCCAGGCCCGGCCAACACCCGGCCTGGGCCCGGTCAACTCCGGCCAAACCCGGCCTCGGACAACACCCCGCCATTGCTTGGCCAGCACGCGGCCCAGTCCGGCCATACTCTTCAAACGGCAGAAAAGGGGTATTTTCGCTGTCTAAAGCGCTTCCGAGGCTCCCCATAACACTCCCGGCGCCTTTTTCGGTCCCGCGAGCGCCTGGGTAATAGTGGGTAGGCAGCCCCGCAGACACGCCTGTTGAGCGGGCTGGCCTCCGCTGTGCCCTGGCAGGCGGCCCGCCCTGGCAGGCGTTTGCTCGGCCCTGGCAAATTGCAACGTGGGTGACAAGGCGATCAGGCACGCCTTTTCAGTGGTCTGGCCGGGGATGGGCAGGCTATTTACTATTGAACCTTGGACCACAAGCTTCAGCAGTTCGTTCTCTTCACCTTTTTTTTTACTTTTTCCTCCCTTAATTGTGTGTTTTCAGGTGAGTACCGCAGCCCATCTGGATCAACCTCCGCTGTCGAGGAGGCAGCAGTCATCAGCCCTACAGCCCTGTCAAGTCAGATCGGAAAGTACGTAATCGTCCCCCTTCAATCTCTTAGGCAGTATTGGCCTTCCCTGGTTTGGTGTGGAATTTTGCAAAGCTCACCACGAAAAGATTGCAGCCTCTAAATGCAGATTTGTAGCATAGTGGAAAAAGGTTGGCTGAGAAATGAGCAGTATTAGTGTTGATCACTGGTTTATGCTTGGTACTATGTTGAATGCTTGAGATAAAGAATAAAATGTAGGATGGGAAGTTTGAAATGAATTTAACTGAGGAGGGAGAAGAGCAGATTTTTAATAAAATCCATAGGGCCTTACTTAAAAGAAAAGATAATTTCAGTGAACAATTTTGAGATATGTATTCCTTATGTACACATAAATTTAATAAGAACAGAATTTTTTTTAAAACTTTTGAAACAGAAACAATAAACTTAAAAACAATTAAATTGTTTGTAACATTGTGCTATTAGATCCTAAATTCATTTTTTTAAACTTTTGAAACAAAAACAATAAACTTAAATACAATTTAATTGTTTGTAACATTGTGCTATTTGGTCCTAAATAAATAATAAAAACAAATGTTACTAAGATTTGATTTGCTTCTTCTTTTCCTTCCGACAGATATCGTAGAGAGCCTCGTTCAATTTGGTATCAATCAGTTTGACTGTCGGAGGGAGCCTTAAATTGATGTATGCTGAAATGAAGACAAAAAGAGTTAGATTACCTCTATAGTTCGTTAGGTATGCAATATTTTGATACATACTTTTAATGACAAATTTAATATCCTGTGGTATATCACTTGGTTCTGCCACTTTTCGAATAACTTCGGGAACTAACAGTTCATATAAGTATTTGATCATTCCTCGAGGAAATAGACTACCATCATCTGCCATTTTTTTGCCCTTGTCCTGAATTAACTGTGGTGTAACATGTGGAATGGAGGCGTAAATCATCCTTTCAATGTATATACCATTATTTTCTACTAGGGGCATCTGTAACAGATCAACAAAAGTAATTAACAACGTGTTTAGTACTAAAAATGTTAAAAGTGCCTGAGAGTAAAACCTTATCAGAAGTAAGTTGATAGCATGGCAAGGCTTTGAATTGATCCCCAAGAGAAATTGGTGGTAATTCTATTTCATTGTTTTCTTGGGTTGGAGGTGAATTTTCTTGGGTTGGAGGTAATTTATTTTCTTGTTCTTGATCCTGGGAATTCTAGAATATAAGAGCAAAATACATGTGACAAAGACCTTGGAAGTAAACATAGGTGCAGTTTACTTCGTGTCTTACCTGCCTATGTTGACAGATGGCTATCAGAATCTCTTCCAAAAAGTTTAAATTTTCATGAGATGCTACAAAAGATATTGGCTATTAGTTAGGATGAATTTTAGTGCATGTACACAGAGCTATTTATGTTACTAATACCTTACCAATTTTCATTATATTTGCTAGAGGGCAAGACGCAGGGATGCAGTTCACAGACTGTGTCTACAAAAACAAAAAAGAAGTATAATAATCTGACATTGCTCTGAGCTATAACATGAAGTTATGAGCATTATCTTTAACCTGGATAATGTTTCCGGCTGTAGCATCCAGATGGTCAGCACCATCCGTTGTTATTACTTCACTGTTGTTATCATTTCCTTCTTGCTCATCCTGGGTTTTCCTTCCCTCATCCCCATTTGTGGTGCTTGATTCATTATGAGTTTTAAACTAAAACCATAAAAAGTAAACAAGTTTTTCAGAAAATTAAAAAACATACAACCAAACAAATAAACGTCGCTTTGTTAGAACTGTACCTTCAAAGACAAATCTTCCAACTTGTCAATTTCTTTATCGATGTTATTTATGGCTTGACTGTGAAAGCGCCTTTCTTTTGCTTTACTTGTCTTCTTCAGAGCCAATGAATTTTCTGCATAGATAGCATCTTTGATTAACTGTCCACTTTCATCTACTGGTGTGCTTTCTAAATAATGAATGCTGTCTGTAACATGAAAACTAAATTAGCAGTGCACACTCTAAAAAACCAGAGAATGATGAAGCGCTTTCTAGATGGGAATGAAATTATTATGTCAAAAATACTAACAACCAAACGTTATTACTACTGCCTCAAGCATTTCATCCCCAGAAGGCTCTGGATAGTCAATGGGCAAGGGAGCTTGAACAATGGTGCCCACTTCTATGGAATCACCCACAAGCTTAGAGCGCAAAACAGTCCCAACAGTATTATCTAATGTATAATACACAAGAGCATAGGGTTCTTGTTTCGGAGGCTTGGTCTTCGTCTTGCTTCCAGTAGCAGCCTTCCTTTTGGCCATATTTTCTTGAATTAATGAAACTTGATGTAAACACGAGCCACTGGACAAACCGTTTGGAGGGTTTTGATTTGAATGAGTGGGCTCGCGGAAACTGTTAATACTACCAACAGTATGCACCCAAACTATGTTTCACGTTGGACAACATTTATTTAATCTGACTATATAAACAAAACTATTATTTTAAAAATTATAAAAAAAACTAGCACACCGTTTGATTCTTTGTTTTTAACGTGCAATGTTTCAGAACGTGAGTTCAGGTAGATCGGGGAATGCTGCAATGATAATGTTGCCAGTTTGAATAAGCACAGGCAAATATGTGAAATCCCGTGGAACGAACAAAATATGACAAATCGGGTCAATTATTTTTTCATGGCGCGAAAACACCTGAAGAAATACCTGCATTCTGCATTTACATGTTTGCCGACCGGGTTGTAACCAGCACGGGACTACTATTCTACGTGCGATGTGGCGATGATTGCGAAAAGCATGATGTTGAAACGTAGTTTTAGAACGACAGCTAGTGAAATTCTTTTGTCTGTATTTTGAGGCTATGTAGATACAAAGAATTGAGAGAATGTCTTCCAATCCGAGGAAACGACTGAGGTTAGTTATTTATCGTTTCACCTCACCTTTGTTGTGCATTTTTTTTGGTTCGGGTCCTAACTTGCTGTTTTCTTTGAAGGACTGATGAACCAACTCCTGATTTGAATTTAGCTGCATCTGAAAGCTCACATTCCCCTCAGTTGCCTGTTGCATCTACATCTGCACAGCCAGAGTCACTGGTTGAGCCAGCAATACAGGCTCCACCCCTTTCTGTACCGCAAGTACATCCTGGACCTGCACCACATCCAGGACCACAACCTCTCCTTGGACGTTTTGAACCATCTTGCCAACCAGCGCTTGAGAAAGATTTAAGAAAACGGCTCAGGTTAGCAAGTCTACAGTTACACCAGAATATTTTCACCATTGTTTTATATTTTATGGCTCAATTTCTAACTTAGTCACAATTCCCTTTCAGGCTCGATCAACCAACTACTGATGTAAGTTCGACTTCATTTCAAAGCCCATCTTCCACTCAGTCTCAATCTGGACAGCCCAAGTTAATGGACAGGTCAGATGTATCACAAGAATCAATTTGTCGGGAAGTAATTGTTGAACCACTGCCTTATGCTGGACCACAACAGTATTATTCTGAACATCATAAACCAGCTACTGTGGCAAATATGTCTCCCAGTCAGACAAAACAGCTTAGGTTAGCGAGTCTTATTTATCGGTTCATCTTTGATGTGTATTTGAAGTATTTGGTTCTAACTTGTTATTTCCCTTTTAGGGCTAATCAACCAATACATAATGAAAATTTTGCTGCATTTGAAAGCCCACCTCTTCCTCTGATACCGCAAGCCTCAGTTACTCAAGAAATCGTACAGTTAGAACCGTGCCCCAGAGTGCAGCAACATCCTGGACTTCAGCAACATACTGGACCACAGTCACATCCTGGGCCACAGCGCCATCCAGTACCAGGACTTAATCCTGAACATCCTGAAATCCAATTGGAACCAAATCTTCCTGCGTTCATTCAGTCTGATATTTTGAACATATTCAGTCCAGAAGCCGCAGATGATGGTGAACTTTTTGAGGAAGACAGTGGTGCTACCGGGGAAAGTGCTGATGGTGGAAGTGCTCAGTGTAATCATCCTCTTTATCCGGGTGCTCCAATTTCATTGCACCAGTCTTTTGTAGCTATTTTAACCCTAGTTCTCACCTTTAAACTTAGTGGTGTATGTATAAAATCCATATTGGATCTGATTGCCTTTCATCTCCCTAAAAACAATATTTTTAGGACATCCCTCCAAGCTTTCAAGGACTATTTTTTGTACATGCAGGGTCCAAAAACATTTGAATACTATTGCTCAAAGTGCTTCAAAAGCTTACAACCAAATACAAAATGTAATATTTGTCCTGATGGTAAAGTTTGCTTTCTTGTGAAACTATCTATTGTGCAACAACTGGAAACACTAATGCAAAGGAAAGGGTTCTATTCTAAACTTCGGTTCTCCTCTGACACCAGCTCTGAAGATATATCGGATGTGTACAGTGGACAACAGTATGCAAACATGGTATCTATTGGTTGTCTTGGTAAAGAGGGTCAACTTTCTGGCAAATGGTATACTGATGGAGCTTCCTTGTATAAGAGTTCTAATGTAAGTGCATGGCCACAATATATTTCAATCAATGAATTGCCCTTAAGTGAGCGTTTTAAACCAAAAAATGTTCTTGTTACTGCAATCTGGGTTGGCCCTGTAAAGCCCCCATGTAATCTTCTATTCTCTGCTGCTTATCCGGAGTTGTCAAAACTTAGTAGTGGCATCAAGTTTGCTGTCAACGGTCATGGGGAGAAAAATATTTCTCTATGTCTCCTTGATGGAACAGGCGATACACCAGCAAGAAGCCTCGCAATGAATCTTGTGCAGTTTAACGGTGAATATTCTTGTCAGTGTTGTCTTCAAAAGGGCGAGGCAAGACATAATTGCCCTGGAGTAAGAATCTTTCCGTATGCAAAAGAAGAAATGGTTGCACGCACTCTTCAAGGAATGAAGGAACATGCCAAAGACGCAACACCTGATAACCCTGTCATGGGAGTGAAGGGCCCCTCGGTTCTGTCCAAGCTAACTCCAGACTTTGTCAGTGGAACCTGCGTGGATGCGATGCATTTGGTTTATCATGGTGTAGGAAAGAAAGTTCTAAAACTTCTTACCAGCTCTGAAAAGAAAGACAAAGGAAAGTGGAGTATTCACCAACATGCTGACACTATAAATAATTTGCTACTTAACATCAAGCCTCCATGTCACTGTGATAGAACTCCAAGATCTCTGTCAGATCTAGGATACTGGAAGATAAAAGAAAGCAAAGCTTGGTTTGAAGATTATTCACTGGCAATTCTCCATGGCCTTCTGCCTTCGCGCTATTTAGTGCATCATGCTACCATTGTTGCTGCTATACAACTTCTCAATGCAGATGTCGTCACCACCAAGAAGTCAATACCTACTGCCAAAAAACTACTTCATGCATATGTTGCTCAATTTGCTGATTTTTATGATGTTAAATACCTAACAATTAATTTTCATCTGTTGCTCCATCTATGGGCAGTAGTCTTAGCAAATGGACCATTGTGGTGTTACTCGTGTTTTCCCTTAGAAAGTATTAATGGGCTTATCCTGTGTCTTGTTCATGGAACGCGTTGGGCAGAGCGGCAAATTGCAACCTCATTGCAAACTTGTTTAGGTCTTCCAGATCTGGTAGACACTTTGCCAGAGTCACCATGTAAAGACTTCTGCAAAAACCTTATAAAGAGACAAAAATTTGTCCGAAGTCAAGAAGTTGAAAGAATGATTGTCATCGATACTCCAGTGCCACTGCAAACAACGGAAATGAGTGATTTGTTAAGAGGCTTGAAGTACACCCGAATCTCTCAGTTTTCTTACTTGAAGAAAGGGAAGTACACATTCGCTTCTGCTTCAAGTCAGCTTTCAAAGAAGAGAGACTCTAGTGCTGCAGTTTATCAGTGTGAGAATGGTGCAGAAGATGTAGGCATCATACAAACCTTTTTGGCCCGCCCTTCTATTCAAAAAATAGGGGGAGGGCCTATGCATTTGCCTTTGTGTCTGTGTGTTGTTGTTGTTGTTGTTGTTGTTGTTGTTGGCGTCTGTGTACAAGGAAGGAGTTGAGCTAGAGTAACCAGATTTGGAGGGTACTTCAGGAGTACCGTCCAAACAAATAATCCGGTGGTGCAAATCCCGTCCGGGTCGCACAAGGGCTGCTGCAGGTGCATCATGGTTTACATGAGCGGGAGGGGGATTTCCGCCATTATTGGTGCTAGCAGGGCACATAGGGGTATTTTTGGAATCGGGGCGACGAGACAAGATGAATGGACCTGGTCCCGACCCCATCGGCCGCTTTTCCGAGTTGGCAAGATCAGGATCTTCAAAAAAGGGGGTCGACCGACTAAAAAAAATTATTGCAGATTTCGATTGGTCTCAGCAAGACCTTTCCAACGAGGGGTCGGAAAGGGGGTCCAGGAGCCCGACTTCGTCTATTAGTCACATCAGGATCTTGAAAAAAGAGGGTCGACCGACTGAAAATTTTTACTCAAGTTTTGGATAGTTCTTGGCAAGACCTCTTCAACGAGGGGTCGGAAGGGGGGTCCAGGAGCCCGGCTTCATGAGTTATGGGGAAAAGTGCGACGGACTCGTTTTGCGCTCCTGCTGTGCCTCTATTGCAAGGAGTTGCAGAAGCATGGCAAATATGGGTATTTTCGGAATGAGGGCGAAGAGACAAATGTAATGGGCATATTCTAAGGACAGTTGGAGTAAAAAGTGTAAGGACTAATGCATATTCTGAATAGAAGGGCGGGCCTAAGTCACGATGGTACATCGATAACTGTGCTTTACCCGCTCACGGGGTGTGTGATGCGAGCGGGCCGAAGGCCCGGGCCTTCGACTGGCCAAGTTGGGCCTGATGCGAGGGCCGAAGGCCCGAGAAAAGGCCGCCGGCAGGCCAAGCTGGGCCGGCCCCCTGTCGAACCGAGTTGCCGGCGCAGCGAAGCGGAGCTGGCAACTCGGTTCGACGGAAGGGCGGGCCCTAGCTTGTTACAATTGCATGAGTGTACTTGTGAAACCAAATGTGAATGTCCTTGTGAGTTGTATGTGGTATTAGAAAAGGTGCAAGTAACTTATCGTTTTCCTACCCTTGTCCCCGACGTTGTGGTGCCAAACAACTTTCAATACATAGGTTCAAATTGTAACATAGTTCTAAATGCAAGGGCACTGAAAAGTGTGTGTGTGAAAATACCTGCTGGCAACAAAATGTACATGTCCAAACCAGCCAACACGCATGAGTATGAGTAAGGACTGAGTTGATTTATTTATCACTGTCTTCAAATGTGCATGTCTCAATAAATAATAAGCACTGTTTACTGTTTCATCTCTTCTGTTCATTTCTCAGCCAACCTTTTTCCACTATGCTACAAATCTGCATTTAGAGGCTGCAATCTTTTCGTGGTGAGCTTTGCAAAATTCCACACCAAACCAGGGAAGGCCAATACTGCCTAAGTGATTGAAGGGGGACGATTACTTTCCGATCTGACTTGACAGGGCTGTAGGGCTGATGACTGCTGCCTCCTCGACAGCGGAGGTTGATCCAGATGGGCTGCGGTACTCACCTGAAAACACACAATTAAGGGAGGAAAAAGTAAAAAAGAAGGTGAAGAGAACGAACTGCTGAAGCTTGTGGTCCAAGGTTCAATAGTAAATAGCCTGCCCATCCCCGGCCAGACCACTGAAAAGGCGTGCCTGATCGCCTTGTCACCCACGTTGCAATTTGCCAGGGCCGAGCAAACGCCTGCCAGGGCGGGCCGCCTGCCAGGGCACAGCGGAGGCCAGCCCGCTCAACAGGCGTGTCTGCGGGGCTGCCTACCCACTATTACCCAGGCGCTCGCGGGACCGAAAAAGGCGCCGGGAGTGTTATGGGGAGCCTCGGAAGCGCTTTAGACAGCGAAAATACCCCTTTTCTGCCGTTTGATGAGTATGGCCGCGTGCTGGCCAAGCAATGGCGGGGTGTTGTCCGAGGCCGGGTTTGGCCGGAGTTGACCGGGCCCAGGCCGGGTGTTGGCCGGACTTGGCCGGGTGTTGGCCGGGCCTGGGCCGGGCCTGGGCCGGGTGTTGGCCGGACTTGGCCGGGTGTTGGCCGGGTGATGGCCCCCTGGCCGGGACTTGGCCTTCGTCTAGGGGATGGATCAGCATCAGCCAAGCATGGCTATACCTGCAAAAAGAAGAAGATTGGTAAAACATAAGCATCACAAAAAGTCTTTGGTATCAGTGACATCCATGAAACAGCAGAGCACGAACGTCTCTAAAGCAAGAGCTAAAAAGAAAGTACACGAACACTGTGGTGAGGAATAAAACGAAGGGGACGTTCAACAGATCGGGTACAGATCATGAGAGGTTAAGTTAGAAGTGCACTAGCAAACAACTAACTCTAGGTGCATGCGAAGCCACTTGCAAGGGCAAGAATAAAGCAAGCCACAAAATTGTGATAAAGTTACGTGAGAAGTTCAACGTCAATATCACACGGGCGCAGCATCACAAACCTTTTCGTTTCAAACATGGTGTTTGTTTACATTTCAACCAACGCACAGCGCGGGGAGGGTGAGAGGGGAGGGGTAGGGAGGCGGAGGTAGGCAGACAGACGCTCACCTCACCCCCTCACCCCTTCCCTCTCCCCTCCCTCTCCCGCCGCCGCGCGTAAGGGTGGCTCGCCGCGCGCCTTGCTGGACGGGAGTAGGCAACCAGCTGGCTGCACTGTGAGATTGGTTGCCTATGGCGGCGGCGGCTTTCTTCGAGGAGATGCAGCGTGTTTTATGGCGCGTAAGCTCAGGGTACTCTCTCTGTCTCTCTCTGCTTCGTCGCCCTGTCTCTCTCGCACCCGTGCGGGTGGCCCCCTGGGTGCGAGAGAGACAGAGCGACGAAGCATTGTGCGAAATCAGCCTGCGGGTAGGCACCCACGCGCTCCGCTGTTCGGCGGGACTGCCTATCCCGGCCCTCGCAGGCGGACGCGCCGCTCTCTCTCTCTCTCTCTCGCTCTCTCTCTCTCTCTCCCTCTCTCACTCATATCCATTGGGTGGCCCGAAGCGAACGAGAGAGACAGAATGACGCGAGGTCAGAATCAAACTGTAGAGTCACTGCAACGCGGCGCCCCGGGCGCCGCGCTGCGCTGGAGTCACTTGGTGCGCACTTTTGCCCGCGGGGGGCTTTGCCCGGGTGATGCCTCAACAAGCCGGACAGTTGCCCAAAGTTGCCCGATAGTTGCTCAGAGTTGCCCGGGTGTTGCCCGGATGTTGCCCGGATGTTGCCCGGAGTTGCCCGGGTGTTGCCCGGGTGTTGCCCGGGTGTTGCCCGGGTGTTGCCCGGGTGTTGCCCGGGTGTTGCCCGGGTGTTGCCCGGGTGTTGCCCGGGTGTTGCCCGGTAGTTGCCCACCGGGTGCCGGGCAGGGCTCGGGCTGTGCCCGACCCCTGCTCACCTTTGCTCAAAGTTGCCCGGAGAAATTTTATCTGGGGAGAACAACATTCTACAGAGAATGAGTACGACTTCTTTGATGAAAGTGTCAAATTTATTTCGACAATGGAGGTCAACAACGGTGTAACTGAAATGATCGCTCAAGTCTGTACTCGTTCAGACCTTATTGAAACTGCATCGGAACAGATACCATCTCTGATTTCACATGATTTAATTGCAACCAGCCAGCGAGACTACGTAGCTAAATTAAAGGAAGACCTCCCATCAAATAAAGTGCTCAAGTGCTCAATTCAGCATGAATTATAATTGCTTAGTGCAAGAAGCTGTACAATCGTAGGGTAAAGTGCCGAACATGGATCGGGGTACCAAACATGGATCATTTCTGTTTGGGGGTCTTTATCTAAAGACCAGGTGGCCAGATTCTAAATTTCTGTCTTTCCTTGCTTAGACTGACCCTTTGACTGTTCGATGTGAATCTGACAAGTTTGCAACTGCGTCTCTCTACTCTGCAGGGTTGCGTTTAGAAAGACACCTAAAACAGGCCCCCGAAAATCGATGAAAAAATGACGTTCAAAAAGGTGATTTTTGCACCCCTGATTCTTGGCCAAGCAATCACCGCAGTCACTTCAAAATTTTTCATCGTGCACTTTAGACGGACCACTATGATATTTTGGGACTACTGAATGCATACGTTGCTTTGTGTCCAAACGCTGGTGGGGTGATCCATGATTGGACCACCCTAACCTAACCTTAGCTAAAATAGCCATATTTTCTTGTCCTCACAACTTCCAAAGTATTCGAGGTAGAGGTACCATTTTTGGTAGCCATACGACCAGTGAGGTAAACATCAACATAAGATTCAAAAATAGTAGTCAACCCATACTTAATTTCGATGTAGAGAAGATTATTTAAAAAGTGATCCATGTTTGGTAACCTTACCCTATAGGGATATATCACTGGCCGCCTAAACAAGCAACAGTGCACCTAACTATAGTCTACTTCAAAGAAGAAAACAATGTCCTGCAGCGTAGGAGTCTAATATTTATCTCAGATGATTAATTCATGATGTACCATTAGTCAGTACATTTCAGACAAAGACCAACACTTGGATAGATGAAAAACTCCTGAAATTGTAGAAGTTGAATATATAACAGATGGTTGTGCAGCTCAATACAAGAGTAAAGGATACTTCAACAACCTTTGCCAACTGCAGTTGGTGTTCAAGAAAAAACTGTTGCATTCGTATTGTGCTTCTGGTCATGGTAAGGGTCAACATGATGCTGATGGCGGCTCTGTTAAAAGAACGGCAAGGGCAGCAAGTCTGCAAAGACCTTTGGAAAATCAAATTTTAAACGCCCAAGACCTTTATCAATTTTGTGTCTCTGAAATGTGTTGAATATAGCAATTTCCCATACCTGTACCGTACATATTCTCATAACACCTGAACCTGCCTACATCTGAATATGAATCTGTATGTTGTGTACTGCAAGTAAACTGTACTCTGTCTCCTCGTTCACTTGGTTCTCGACTCTGCTGAAGTGCGGTTGTATTTCCTCTACTGGACAATATATCTCGACTTTATCAACTTGAACCAAGTACCGTAGAACGGGGTAATATGAGACAAATTTCGAGGTTTTTTGTGAATTTCCCCCTTTTAAGTTTAACTTGAGGTGCTGAGGTGTTCATCACTTGTTCATTGACCCTTTGGCTACACTCCCTCCAAATTTCATGTTTTTAGATGCAGTAGGGACCTTGCAATAACCCTCGGAATGCCGTCCCATATTTCCCCGCAATGTGGGGTAATATGAGACAAAAGAGAAAAATGGTATAAAAGTATAGAAATTTAACTCAATTAGGCGGGTTTAGAGCCTTTTAAGTTCTTTTCATTCATTCTAATGATGATTGGGGACTATAATGAACACTGGTGAAACAAAGGCATAAAAATTATGCCCTTTAAGGGCGTAAACGATTTACGCCCTTAAAGGGCATAAATCGTTAATGCCTTTGGGAAGGGCATTAAAATTTTGCTTGAAATTCCTATACCATTTACGCCCTTCCCAAAGGCATAAAACGATTTATGCCCTTGCAAGGGCGTAAAAGAGTATTTATGCCCTAAAGGGCGTAATTTTTATGCCTTTGTTTTACCAGTGAAGAAGAGATAAAATCTAGAGGGAAGAAAAATGGGTGTCACTAAAAAGAGCTGAAAAATGTCTAAGAAGTCATGAGTTGTGCCTGTCACATGAAAATACTAAACGAAGAGCATAGATGCCGGTCAGGTAGTAAATCCAATTCGTGTTAAAATCATAATTACTTGAAATTGATAACAGTAAAGTATGTTTGGCCTCATGTTTCAAACGAAAAGAGGTGTCTCTATTTTCCCTGCAAGGTAACAAAATTGTATTCCATCTGGAACAGGCAGCCAGAGAGTAGACATAACGGAACCAAATTGTCCTGATTATGTTGACATAATTGCCTACAGATTTAAATCTCGTTCGGACGAGAACCTAAGTTCTAACCGAGGTTTCTGGGGAGGTTTTTCACTAACTTTATAAAACTAGTGAAAATTAAGAGGTTTTTCCTTTGGTTCTAAATAATCTTGGCGAGTCTCTGATAGCCTTCGTGCGTTTCCTGTGAGCTGTCACGGCCTCCTAGATCACGAAAAAAAATTCACGGTGGTCTTCTGAACAACCGCTAGAGAGCAACACGACAAAAACCGAAAAAAGTGCGCTTTGTCTCGATTTTCCTTCATGTCTCAAATTACCCCGTTCTACGGTATCCTTCTTAACCCTGAACGCCCTCACACCACCTGATATCTCAACAAAATGGGTGACAAATTTTTATTTCACTTTGTTTTAAAGACTGAAACTGAATCCTCCAGAAGGGAGTATCAAGTCATGATGCCTACATTGCTTAAAGCGCCAGGTACTAGGACATTTCATTCTGTCAGACCTCTATCAGGTAAGAACCAAATTTTCATTTTTGAAAAATGCTCTTTAAAAATAAATTTTTATAATATTTTTTTTATATCAGACAATAAAGTAGCATGCTGGCGTATTTCCAAGGACCAGACTGATCCACCCGCCTTAGAGCATTCCCTAATCAAGACCAGTCAAGTTGCAGAAACACTTTCTGTTGCGAATGGCATGTATGTGGTGGTGAGGCTAGCCAAGAACCGCTATGTAGGACTCGTCACAGATGTGTATGATGAAGAACAAGAAGTGGACGTGTCCCTCCTCATGCCAAAACTACCCACGAAGAAACTACGTTGGCCAAAGGAAGTAAAATCTGCTACTATTCCACTGCCTCACTGAAGTGAGCCTGGCTGAAAGTGGCGCCACTTTAGGATTCACTACAGATGATCTTGAAAATTTGTACTCATCTAAGATTTTCAAAAGACCTTAATGAAACAGGTATTAATTAATTGTAACTTATAAATAAATGGCGAATTTATGTTTTTTTCGCAGACAGTGTCAAAACTCATTCCGTTATCCGTTATCCCTACCGACAGAATTAAAATATTATTAAATTTAGGGGTGAGAGAGGGAGGAGGCGAGTGGTAGGGAGAGTGGGGGCATGAGGGAGGGAATGCCGTCGGGGCAGTCGGAGCCACCGGGAGGCGGGCGGCGTAGGCGGTCTGGGCAAGGTAGGCATCCCGTAATCACGGATGGCCTCTTTGATCGCAACGATGTCCGGCCGTCATCTGCGCAATAGCATGTTGCAAAAATCGGGAAAGCTATCGTTTGACGACTCCCCTTATGTGGAAGGACTAATCTCTTATCTATCTTCGCGGACGGAGTGCAAGCACGTGGAATTGGTAATCAGAAGCGCTAGAGCAAAACTTTTTCCAAGAACGAACGTGCATTGATGGCAGGAAGAAAGCTGAGGCTTCGTTCGCAAAATGCTACCGAACCGGGATAACTTCTACAGTATTTACGTTTCTTGACGGTCTATTGTTTTTCTTTTCAGTCCAAATCCAAACTACCGTACGTTGCACTTGAATTTTTTATAGGTCAACTTACATGAAAGCGACACTTAGACCATCCTACAAAGCGCGCTGTAACCACAAAAAAAAAAGAACGGAAGCAGCACACTGGCAATTAGTTACGGAAGATTCTGTCAAGTTTTTGACAAGATTCTCCGGCGCCATGCAACAAGTTAAAAAAATTACTGACAACGGACAAGCCATTGCCTAGGCAGCTGCCGAAGGCAGGCTAGCGCCGCAGGCCAAGGTAGGTACGCCAGGCGCGGATTTGAGGAACAGGCAGCGAGACATCGCCAAGCCTGTTACGCCGAAACGCGGTCTGGCGTAAACCTACCTTGTTATTCTTAAGGGAAGATAGGGCAACAAGTGAACGAGGCGAAAATGCCCTTTCTTACTAGAGTTCTTACCGCTTTTGGATTGCAAGAAGTTCGGTAGAAAAAGACAACGTTACGTGCCCCGTCAATTGGTGCCCCACCATCCTTTAGAAATCTTCCGGAGCCTACGAAGATCTCCTCCGTAGATTGCGAAGGATTTTATCATTTGAATACGACAAAATCGCTTTTCCTTCAATCAGTTTCTTTCCTAATCTGCGAAACTTCCATTAGCGTAGCAATACAATGAAATGAATTTTGGGCTCCTTTCTGAACTAAATAGATGAAAACAATGGCCTCATATCCAATAAGCACGCTCTAAGGGAGTATGGGGCGATTTGTAACAGGGGCGATTCGTACCAAATGCGTTTATTAATTTAAGTGGAGGGAGCAGAGGAAAATCTGAGTATGGCCCCTCTTTCGCTTCAAGTAGAGGGTCTTTGAACAATCGAAGCGGATGTGATCGGTGCTCAGGTTTAGATTTGGAGGGCGTCTGAAATATAGGGTACACCGAAAACAGGCAAATCTTTTATTTGGAGTTCAAGGAAGTTTCTGTCAGAGGCTCCCCAGGTATGAATCACCATCGAAGTACCGCTGGGGCCTTGAAGCGTGACCCCTTTACAACGAAACCACGTGGCATAAGTTGCCTTCACTTTGTCCAGTGATAGGTAGGGACGGATTTCCTGCGTAACAGGCATTTGGGGTGATTCGTAACAGACCCGTATAAAAACAAGAATTGAAGTAGTTTTAGCAATTAAATGCTTGAATTAATTCTCGAATCATCTGCTGCCTAATTTCAATACACTTACACAGCTCAAAATGCATTTTAAAGCGAGTTATTCTATTCTGACCTCCAAAATTGAAAAAAGTGAGGTTAGGGTTGACATAGCCGGTCAGTTAATGCTGAGGCGGTCAACGGCAGCTTGTAATGCAGATTTTAAGGCGTCTGCAGGACATCCGAAGAACAACTGCTGGAGGAGATAACATTCCCGACGATGTTTCATTTAATGTGTAGGATGTAATGAAAAGCCCCATGGCTGTTACAAATCACCCCATGCTGGGGCGATTCGTAACAGCATGCAAGGGTTTGGAAAGCGTCTTAGATTTCAAAGATTACGGACTCCAGATTGATCCAATGGAGCTGCACAGTCTAGATGAAGGGCCAGACTGCTCAACTGGCACAAGTTTGACACCGATATGCAGAATGTTCTTAATTTTGTATAGAGGATTCCAACCCGGGTGGAAAGATCTGTAATTTTTTCTGTACTTGTAAAGTGCAACTTAACTCAGTTTAAGACTGCAGGACAAGTATTGAACGTCTCGAGATAAAGTGAAGTAAATCTATTCTTTCTAAGTTTAAACTGTTTGCAAAACAATGGTAGTCAGACTGCAGATGGATCAATGCAGTTTCAGTGCAGTTAAACTACAGTAAACTGCACTTAGAGTGTAGTTTTTTTTAGTGAAACTACAGTTTGACTGCAGTTTGAATACAGATATTCTGGTAGTATTTTCGAACACTGCAGTTTCGGTTGCAGTTTCGACCCTAATTAAAAGTAGGATCGCAAGTGTATGCGACAATTATAATGGTAGCTGTAGTTGCGAGTATAGTGTTCAAATTTCAATCGCAAAATTAAAAAAATTTTTTTTTTCCTTTTTTGGGAAGCTTTTTTGAACCCCGTCGCCTCTCATTCTGTAGAGAAACTGTTTTTCGATGTTGAAGTTGTTGGACTTGGGCGGTACTCGATCGTCGGTCCTTTGGGTTGCGAGTCAGGTGTGTTATCCACTACGCTGGCAAGCGGGCATGCGAGCTGCTGCATCCGACCTGGACCACATGATAAGGCCTGTTCTCGGGGCACACCGGTCGGATGGTGCAGTTTAACTGCAGTTTCATTGCAGTTTGACAATAGATTATTTGCACTCGATCCTTATCCACATCGTTTTTCTTCGCCATTGTCATCCTTTAAGTGACGTCCACCGTGTGCTTTACCGGCAGAAATTTTTCGAAAAAGGGGTTGGTGAAAAATGACAGAGTAGCTAATTTCTGTCTCACTGCGGGGTTGTTTTCGTTTCCACGGGTAAACAAGACAAAATTGGAAACCCCGTAAGAACCCCCAAAGAACTACTGCAGTCGATTGACGTTCCCATCTAACGTTGGGTCTGCAAATCTTGTACGCAATACGAAACTGTAACCTCCCAGTCCAAAAAAACCATGGGGCATCCCATGAGCCATGGCGGTGCATGGGATGCCATGGGCCGATTCTTTCCATGGGAACGATTCCCCGTGATTTTTGGAACAACTTCTCATGGTGTCTTGCGACTCATGGGGAAAGGTACCATGGAGTGTGAGTCATGGGAAGCACTTCCTTGCCTTGGCAGAGTCTCTTGTGAGTACAAAATGATGAGATCAGTGCCTGATTTGGATTTAATCACTTTACAGGTAAACTGTCACCCCCTAAACTTTTGACGCTACATCCGATTTTGCAATCATATTTTGTCTGGAGGGCACCGTTGACATGATATGACCTATAATTGAAAATTAGGCGGAGACTTCAACGCACGAGCAGGACTGCCTTCCCATGGGAAGTCCAAACCCATGGAAAAGTTCACATCATGGGGAAGGTCCTCCCATGGTGCTAGGCCTGCACCATGGGAAACGACCTCCATTTTGCATGGCATGCCGCTTGTCCATGGTGCTGAACCGCAGTCTCATGGGATTTCAGTGCGCTGTCATGGGATTTGTGTCATGGGATCCCATGCAATCCATGGTTTTTTGGGACTGGGCTAAGAATAATATTTTTGCAATTCAATCAATAATCGAAAAAGCATTTTTCAAGTATACTGGATATGTGCAAAAACTAATGCAGAGAAGAGCACAGTTGCGACTGAGCTTGGAACGTAGAGATAAAACTGCAGCCAAACCGATAAAATTCTAAAATGAGAACTACTGTATAGCTTCCCGTCCAAATTACGTTTCGGAAATGCAGACAGAAGCAAGTTAAACTTAAAATTGAGTCATCGTTTGAAGTCTAGTGAGGAGTCTAAACGAAACTTCTTGGAAAGTACATCCAAACTGCATTCCTAACTACTTTCCAGACTGCGGTCCAAAATATAAATAAAATCTTTGGTTTTTCTCTATTTTGACTGCTATATGAATTGCAGTTTGGGCACTACAGTCTACGACTACAGTCCAGACTAAGTCAAAACTAAACTTCTTTCCACCCGGGAAAAACTGTTACAAATCGCCCCATACTCCCTTACACTATAAATGTCTAACGCAGTGGTGCACTGGACGCGGTAGAACGATCCCAGAACTTGACCTATTTACACCATGCAGCGTCTGTTACGTACAAGCAAATTTGGTATTTCATTGCGAAACAGATGGTTTTTATAAAGTGTAATGATGTAATCGGATGTAATCAGTCAGGACCCCGCCGTCGACGCCTGTTACTGCACTTTTGAAGCTTAAATACTTGTTTATTTCGCATCCAATCCTATTACATATGTTAGGATTTTTTGTTAGTCCTGATCAGACGAATCGATTTCTATAAATAGATGTCAGTTTTGTCCACTTTGAAATTCCACCCAAACCACTTGAATGTAACGAACGTCGACGCGCGTGTAACAAACGTCGACACAAACGTCGACGCAAATGTAACAAACGTCGACGCGCGTGTAACAAACGTCGACCCACAGTACGCTTTCAGCATTTAAGCCATTTGAAACAAAACTGGAACGAATTAAGCTTTGATATTTCTTGGGGACCATTCTAGAGCCATCTTGAATGCGCCTGCCAAATTTCATCCGAAAAGCCGCACATTAAAATCTTGGAAATCCCGTGCCTCAAATTCCCACATCTCGGCGAACCAACCCATGTATTCACAATACAATAAAACTTTATACCAAGTGCTTGCCAGGACAGTACCTTGCCCACTGAGGTGGCTGTAACAACAATTTTGCTCTCCTGCTCATCTTTGGTTGCAGCAATCTTCTTTAACTTGGACATCTACAAAGACACAAGATTTTTAAGAGACAACCGTTTAGAAAGTAATGAAAATCAAGACATTGCTTTGGCTTATCGAACCCTGTCACTGTGGACACCGTCCTTTTCTTCCTTCAATGTATACAGTGATACGTCCTCAATGGTGGGACCAAAGGAAAATCGCTTGGGGGTTCGGAAGTGCTTCAACTGTCCCTTGGAGTCATGTAAGGGAGTATGGGGCGATTTGTAACAGTTTTTGGAATCCTCTATACAAAATTAAGAACATTCTGCATATCGGTGTCAAACTTGTGCCAGTTGAGCAGTCTGGCCCTTCATCTAGACTGTGCAGCTCCATTGGATCAATCTGGAGTCCGTAATCTTTGAAATCTAAGACGCTTTCCAAACCCTTGCATGCTGTTACGAATCGCCCCAGCATGGGGTGATTTGTAACAGCCATGGGGCTTTTCATTACATCCTACACATTAAATGAAACATCGTCGGGAATGTTATCTCCTCCAGCAGTTGTTCTTCGGATGTCCTGCAGACGCCTTAAAATCTGCATTACAAGCTGCCGTTGACCGCCTCAGCATTAACTGACCGGCTATGTCAACCCTAACCTCACTTTTTTCAATTTTGGAGGTCAGAATAGAATAACTCGCTTTAAAATGCATTTTGAGCTGTGTAAGTGTATTGAAATTAGGCAGCAGATGATTCGAGAAATAATTCAAGCATTTAATTGCTAAAACTACTTCAATTCTTGTTTTTATACGGGTCTGTTACGAATCACCCAGTCCCAAAAAACCATGGGTCGCATGGGATCCCATGAGACATATCCCATGGGGACTAACTGAAATCCCATGAGGCCGCGGGTCAGCACCATGGGTAAGTGGCGTCACATGGAAAACAAAGGTCGTTTCCCATGGCACGGGATGAACACCATGGGAGGGCTTCTCCATGGTGTGAACTTTCCCATGGCATCGCCATTCCCATGGGATAAAATTCCTGCCCGTGCGTTGAAGTCTCCGTCTTATTTTTACGTTTAGGTAATATCAAGTCAACGGTGACTTGTAGACAAAATCTGGTTGCAAAATCGGTTGTAGCGTGAAAAGTTCAGGTAAGGCGGACATTAATTAATGTAGTGCTCCTCGCAGACGGAGGCAATTGAGACAATGTTCTTTCTAGACACTCTGCCATGGCAAGGAAGTGCTCCCATGGGACACACACCATGGGGCATCTCCCCATGGGTTGCTCAACCCCATGGGAAATGGTGCAAAAAATCAATGGGAAATCTTCCCCATGGGAAAAATCAGCCCATGGTGTCCCATGACATCCCATGGCTCATGGGATGCTCCATGGGTTTTTGGGACTGGGCACCCCAAATGCCTGTTACGCAGGAAATCCGTCCCAACCTATCACTGGACAAAGTGAAGGCAACTTATGCCACGTGGTTTCGTTGTAAAGGGGTCACGCTTCAAGGCCCCAGCGGTACTTCGATGGTGATTCATACCTGGGGAGCCTCTGACAGAAACTTCCTTGAACTCCAAATAAAAGATTTGCCTGTTTTCGGTGTACCCTATATTTCAGACGCCCTCCAAATCTAAACCTGAGCACCGATCACATCCGCTTCGATTGTTCAAAGACCCTCTACTTGAAGCGAAAGAGGGGCCATACTCAGATTTTCCTCTGCTCCCTCCACTTAAATTAATAAACGCATTTGTTACGAATCGCCCCTGTTACAAATCGCCCCATACTCCCTTATGACCTCGTTGAGATTCTCCGCGGTATCTAGAAAACATAAATAATGTTTTGAAGAAAATTCTATCAGTGCGATCAATATTTTGGCACGAACATACTGCAAGGTGCAGAGACCGTGGCAACCTTCACCCAGCGAACCTTCACCCACGTTTGTCTTGGCTTTCACCTAGCCAAAAATGAGGTATGGCTATATCTCCGAAAGTATTGGAAATTGGCCAAAACCATTTTAGGGCATCGATCTTAACACTAATTGACGGCGATCCACCAACTTTGGTCCAAATCGGTGACATCATGGCTTTGGCTCTGGTTGACTTGGCATGGAATGACCCTGCTACGTTATTACAGCCAAACGGGGAGAGATATCGCAAAACCCTTTGACATTGGATCTTTTCATAATGACCCCTTACCCTAAAAAAAGTTTCATCCTAATCGAAGAGGTGAATTTCCAAGAGTTCGTTGGTTTGGCATGGAATCGCCCTAATTACAAGAAAGGCAACACAATAATACACTGTATTCTCAAACTAGTACCAGGACTGCTACAGTTCTCCAATGATTGGAAAAAGAAAAAGAAAAGAAAACACTCACAGAAAAGGGGCAGCAAAACTTGTGATCCTCTTTGAGGTCCTTGAAGAAAATTCATCCGCAACCGTGGTTTCCCTATTTGCATCCCAGCAGGCTCCTGACTTGATGGTGGACCTGTTATCAATTCATCGTTTTCCCCCGACTTCTTTAGGTATCTTTTCCTGCCGTCGGGTATAATATATGATGAGTGTTTTTAACGACATAGGTGTCTAGGCTTGTTTGTGCCACTCAATTCTGTTTTTCCCTGATTCCATTTCATTTCCCCTGACTCTCCTGACCGTTAACTGACATTTCAAGGTTTTCAAGGTTTCCCAGACTTGTGGCAATCCTGTATATTATAGAACACCCAGGGATAACAGTGTAGGAGCCACCCTTGCGGCTGTGCAGTTGCCCCCCCCCCCCTCCCCCTCCTTTTCCCTTGCAGGCCGCATTCAATACATAAGGGTCAGTAAACACGTTGACGGGAAAATTCCGCTTGCATGTCTGTCCACCACCGACACCCGCGAGGTCGCCAGAAACGGCGGAAGAAATAACTGCGCGTCTCGCTGCAGGCGCCGTGAAGCAGCGCTGTCACGCGCGGCCCATTGGCGCTGTTATGCCCTTTGTGTGTTGGCACATCGTTTGCTTTTGACTAGCACGGACGCGCCCGCCGCTCGCTGAACAATAAATGTGGCGCAAAAACACAAATGTAAACATGGGAGAGCGTTGCTGCCCCCTTTTCCCTAAAACAAATTCCCAATTTATCTAGTTCCAAAATATTATTGTCCCAATAGTTTGGTTTTCAATATTTCATTCCCAATCCTGATTTCGCAACGCTGACCTTCCCTCCATTAAGTCAGCTTCCTCTATTTTTTCCTTCAAGAACAAGGACACTTTATTCCACGGAATCTTGTAGCTGTACACTTTCCACTGTACTGAAGCTGAAGGATGGGAGAGCAGAACCCATTAGGTTGCTGAAGAAAGCTTTTGGAATGAAATATATTCAGAATGTTTCCAAAATAAGTGTGCCCACTTTAAGATTTGGAAAGCTTATACCATGAGATCTTACCGTAAAGGAGACCAAGGACAAGGACTCCGACTCTAATACTGCAAGTTTCATTGTGGACAGTGCGGCCACTGGTCACATGTGTAACAATCCTGATTTGTTTCAACACCAAATGTAACTAAAGCAATATCTCTACCGCAAAAAAAGGGAGCCTCTTTTAAGTCCTTTATGGCTGAGCGATTGCGAAGCTCGTTACTCGAGTGCGGCTGAAAAATAAATTTCTGTATGTCTGTTTGTGTGTGCAAACTACTACTCCTGAACGGCTCAGCCGATCTGGCTGAGATTTTGCAGGGTCATGAGGTATGTCCTTGGTTCGCCACACACCAAAAATCAGCTTTCTATCTCAATCCGTTCGGTCATTTTAGCAAGAAAAAAAAACTTATAAAACGGCAGAAAAAATACCACTTTTTTGGCACTTTCAAATTTTGGTCAAAGTTTCATGGCGTTACCGGTACGTATGTTTTTTAGGTTGCTGATGACGAAACTAGAAACCATTCGGACCCCCGACCCGTTCAGTCCTATTGGGCGAATCCAGGTCAATTTGAACGGGGTTTGACCCCGACCCCCTCAGAACTTGCTCCAAATAGTCTTAAATCATTGGTCTATTCCTAAAACCACCCAAAAAAAATTTGGTTGAAAAATATTAACATTTGGCTGAGCTGTGGCACTTTTTGTTTTTTGGTCAATTTTAGTGAAAATAGTGCATTAAAAAATTGAAATTTTTTTTTTCTCGAAATTGGGGTTTTTGAGGCCTGATTTGTTTGAGATGAGTTATCTTATGATAGACCAATGCAATTCCGGTCATAGACCCCACCTCACTCAATTTGGACTGAAGCCTGAAGAATTTCTAGTAATTTTACCTAAAAATCGAAATATCAAACCTTGCCCCACCTTTTAAAATTCATTTCTATGCATGAAAAATTACCTTAGGGTCCTGACAACAACATATAAAAAATCTGGGATGGAGTTTTTAATTTTAAGGAAATCGTTCAAGAAAGCGCTACTTTTGACTTGTCGATTTAGCTAAAACGCATGAAATTTCACCAAATGTAAAGTACGATGAGGCCAATCTTGCTGTTTTAGCCTCTTTGCGCACTATCAGAAGACTAATGAGTTTGAGGAGAGTAAATTAAAAAATAAATACAATGGTCAAGTACTACAATGGGCTTTAATCACCAGTTTTTAACAACTTTTTAATAGAAAATGCTTGAACCAAATTACTGTTTTGAATGTTGGCGACGCCTCTTGGATGCCTGGGTTGGGAAAATAGGTGACGGATTCCTGCAAGCCACAAAGAAAATGAGAAAAAGAATCTTTTCAAGTGGGTTTAATTGAGTAGATTGCAATTGAATGTTAAAAGCAGTTTACCTGGGAGTCTTGATGTTAAACCTGTCAACTGTCATTTTTTTAGTTGTATTTGAAAGGCCATATGTATTGCCATCAAATGAGGGTGAACATAAGAGCAGGATGTTATCAAGGTGTATGTTCAGTATTTGACGCTCCTCTGGCAATGGCATTTTGTACCTTGTCCTTGCTGACAGCAGTTTCACACAACTTATTTCTGAAGTTTCATAGTTGGTGGAAATAACTTTAGCAAGATGCCATTTGGCTTCATGCATTACAGTTGCAAACCCCCTTCCAAGTCTTGCACATTGTTAGGTACTTCAGGATTGAGCTGAATCCTTTCTTGGTTTGGAGATGTAGAATACCTCTTCACAATGACAGCATTTTGGGACACAGGAATAAGGGTGTGGTAAGAGGATATTCCTTTGAGTTGTGGTGCATTTTTGAAACGGTCCTTAAGCTTGTTATCATAGATTTTCTGAATCTCACTTTCAGGAACAAGAACAGCTGTAATTTTGCTAAGCTTGTTGTTGACAAAGTCAGTCAGGTCAGCAGCTGATAATATATGCCCTTCAAATGTTTTCCTTAGGCTCTCCAAGCAGGCCTCTCGCTTCACTTTACCACCTATACCATCACCTGGCCCCTTTCCATGGGCGGTGGGAGTAAAGTGCCACTCCGCTTTAATGAGAAAATCCTTGAAATGGTGACAAAGATTTGCGACATTAAATTTGTTCTTGTATTGGCTGCCTGCCCCATCAGAAGAATATGTCACTTTTTCAGACCAGGAACTCGTTCTCTTAAACATTCAATCAGTTTAGTTTGAAATGCATACACTGCCGTTGTGTCATGAGTGACACGGTCAGATATCGTCACATAGCTTGCTCACTTGAGCCAGCTTCTTTCCGGAAGTAGCACACAAAGGGATGTAAGGTGATTTGGGCATTTGTCCAGTGATACCCCTGAGGAGCATCTTGTATTACTGGCTTGTAGTTCATACTAAAATCACCCACTACAAAAACTTCACCATCTTCCAGAACGTTTTTCTTCTCTGCTAAAAAAGCTGCCTGCATTTTGGCAATAAAATCATGCTCAACTAATTCTTGGAGACGTGTCAGAAAAAGTTCAATGTAATCGTCAACCTCTTGACTAATGGTGACAAGATTTGTACGGTCCACTGAAACCCACTCCTTGTATTCAATTGTCTCTACCATGTTTAAATCAAAGATAAGTTCCAGTTTTTCTTGAAGCTCTCCCACACCTGGACAATTTTTACACATTCCAAAGTAACACTCATCAGATCTCGATTCACAAAGTATTAGAGAAAAGCAGTCTTTGTAGGATTCTATCCCTTCAATGCCCTCAGCTCCATCTTCAAGTTTTGCACCATGCATCATTAACTTTACATTTTGATGAATAGTACAGACACATACAGTGTGTGTACCTGCAGCTCCTGGTAGAATGATGTAAGGAGGGCGCAACTCTGCAAATTTAGACAAGGAAACTTTTGCTTCTGGATTGTTCTCTTTAAAAAGTGCATACAATTCTCTCACTGATAACAATAGAAGCCTTTTCTGTATCTTCTGTCTAACACCATCAATCTTGACAGATTTGAAATCTCTTTTTACCGGCATTACTCGGCTGTGATGGTCTTCTTCATAAAAATTAGTAATTTGTTTCGCTGTTATATCAGACAGCCTTTTTCCTGGCTTTGGGTTAGGCTTGCATAAAATTCCCTCAGTTTGAACTTTCAACTTTACCAAGCGAACTAAATGTTTCGAGCACTGAAACTTATCTACAACTTTTTGAATCGTCCAATCCTTGGGCAAAACTGATAAGATCATGAATTTTTCAGCTGAAGATTTAGTTTCTCTGAATTTTTCTATGAGCTGATTCAGCATGGAGGAAAAGTCTTCAGCTTGCTCATCAACAACAACATCTTTGGACGTTCTTGCTTTAACAGCACTTTCCTTAATTGCTGCCTGAAGACTCGCAACTTTAGCAGCAGCGTAAGATTTGCTTCTTGAGAGTTTTATAGGATCAGCAGGTGAAAGATTGTTCGCTTTGAGATTAGTATCAAACCGTTCCTTATGAATCTCAGGCGGTGTTGGGAATGCCACATCACTGTTTCCTTGACTGTGGCTAGCACTCTCACTTGCAGTGCCACTTACAGATGCACCTTCCTCATCACTTTCACTCACAGAAGGTGAGCCAGGGTCTTCTGGTTCCACGTAAGCACCAGCTTCTGCCAGTTCTTCTCTTCTCTTCCTTTCAACGGATATTTTCCCTAGACACTCAAGTCTACACTCTAAGCACAGTAGCTGCCCAGGTACCAGAGGTGTCTGATCAGAGACATACTTGCGGTAATCTTGATAGAGGTCATAAGATATGGGCCGTAATCCTTTCTTCCTTACACAAGCACTAAAGCTACAGACTTTTTGACGGCTGGTAAACCGAGTCACAAAATCAGTGTAATGTTTATCGCACACAGACTTGACAGAGGTCGCTCCAGTCCGAAGCTTTAAAAGTTTCTGATCCAAGTTTGATAGATTTGCCTTGCGCACAAAGGGCGTGATGCATTGATAAGGAGACATCAGGGTCATTCCAATAGAGCATCTAGACCTAAAATCAGAGGCAAAACATGAGAAAAGAGGCAAAAGTATGAAGTCATTTTCACTGTAGAGATTAGCTTCAATGGTTCAGGTTTGGGGGTTTCAATTTCCATGGCCATGGTGAGATCAGCAGAAGCGCCACCAATAACATCAAAAACATCTCTGAAAAACAAAAAACCTATGGTTAATATTTTGATGACTGTTAAAAGTCTTCTACTTTTCACAATATTGACAGTACTAACAGGTTAGAAAGCCCCGAGTGTGAGGGAGGTGTTCCCTCCTCGGAATCAGACATGACCAACAGCTGAGTAACTAGCAGACAGCTACAAACAAAAATCAAAATACCACTGAGCAAAGTCTCAACTTGTGTCGCCTGTAGCCAACAAACTTTCAGCAATCCTAGAGTTCCTTACCGAACGACAGCCGATCTCGGTTCTCGATACACAACAACACTCCCTCCGTTCCTCCCCCCCCCCTCCCCCTCTGGCTCTTGCTACCCCCTCCACCACACAGAGGTTTTGGCATTCCCTCCCGACACAAAAGACAGGATAGAGGTGTATAAAGATGAGATAGGCACCACAGGTAGAAGGTGAGAATCGATGAAAGCCTCTGTCAATGTCTCTTAAAAATTAGTTTTTCTGGGCTTCCCTATTAAAAAAGTTGTAAAAAACTGGTGATAAAAGCCCATTGTAGTACTTGACCATTGTATTTATTTTTTAATTTACTCTCCTCAAACTCATTAGTCTTCTGATAGTGCGCAAAGAGGCTAAAACAGCAAGATTGGCCTCATCGTACTTTACATTTGGTGAAATTTCATGCGTTTTAGCTAAATCGACAAGTCAAAAGTAGCGCTTTCTTGAACGATTTCCTTAAAATTAAAAACTCCATCCCAGATTTTTTATATGTTGTTGTCAGGACCCTAAGGTAATTTTTCATGCATAGAAATGAATTTTAAAAGGTGGGGCAAGGTTTGATATTTCGATTTTTAGGTAAAGTTACTAGAAATTCTTCAGCCTTCAGTCCAAATTGAGTGAGGTGGGGTCTATGACCGGAATTGCATTGGTCTATCATAAGACAACTCATCTCAAACAAATCAGGCCTCAAAAACCCCAATTTCGAGGAAAAAAAATTATCAAATTTTCAATGCACTATTTTCACTAAAATTGACCAAAAAACAAAAAGTGCCACAGCTCAGCCAAATGTTAATATTTTTCAACCAAATTTTTTTTGGGTGGTTTTAGGAATAGACCAATGGTTTAAGACTGTTTGGAGCAAGTTCTGAGGGGGTCGGGGTCAAACCCCGTTCAAGTTGACCTGGATTCGCCCATTAGTGTCGAATTTGATGATTAAATGCTATTTTGTGAGATCACGCTCATTTCTACGATCTGTCTGGCAAAGCAGCCTGCCGAAGGCAGGCTAGCGCCGCAGGCCAAGGTAGGTGTAAACGCCAGGCGTGGATTGTCGAAACTGGCGCAGCATCGCGAAGCCTGTTACGACAAGACATAGTCTGGCGTACACCTACCTTGTGTAGTGGTGATATGGACAGTGCTGACTGCCTGTTAACTGAAGTGAACTGTGTTACAGGATTAAGGAAGAATCTACTATCCATGCCCAAGGCAACAGAAGCGGGGGTCAGTGTCATCTTCACAGAAGAAAATGTTTTGTTTTGAGAGGGACAGATTGAAGTTCTAAAGAATTTCGTTTTGTTACAGGGAGCCAGGAGCTCAGACCTATACTCTGTCAACCTTCATTGTGAAAAGAAATATGTCAATAAAATGGCTTTATACTAGACACTCAGAATGATCACAATAACTTTATTCTCTGGCACCGCCGCATGGGACACCTTGGTGTGGAAAACTTAAACAAACTACCTAACTTGTGCAAGGGAATTAAATTCAATATACCATTGGAAGACTTCAAACTAGTGTGCACAGTCTGCTCTGAAGCTAATGCGGTAAAACTTCATCACAATACCGTACGAGAAAGGGGCAACAAAGCCCTTGCAGATAATACAGTGGATGTAGGCGGTGGCATCAGTCCAGAGACGAACGACCGGAAAAGCTATTACTTGCTTATATTAGATGATCACACACAATTAATAAAGACATACATAATGACCCACAAAAGTGAAAGTGCGCAGCACATAAAAGAGTTTGTAACACAGAGCGTGAATCAGCTACAACTTAAAGCAAAGAAAATAAGATGTGACAATGGTGGAGAGTTTATAAGCAAAGATCTGAAAGACCGGTGTGACCAGAAGGGAATAGTTCCCGATTACACACTCCCATATTTTCCTCAAATGAATGGAAAAGCAGAAAGAATGAACAGAACCCTCATATAGAAAACTAGTGCTATGTTAAATGATTCAGAACTCCCAGATTACATGTGGGGAGAAGCTGTGTTAACGGCGACTTATCTGATTGACAGAAGTCCCACTTCTACTGTGGATAAACTGCCGTCCACTGTAAAACTTTGCTTGCATCGCTCGGCCATACCCCACGCTGATGCTCGGGCTGCGTCGTCTCCTTCGGTTGCTCCGTCGGCTGCGTGCGAAGGATGTTGGTGACGCCGCTCCGAAGCCCCGGCATGCTGCCTCCGAACGAGTCGGCCTCAGCAGGGTCGGGGGAGGGGGCCAGGGACTGGCGGCCGCCTGACGTGACGTCATCCCCTTCTGGGCCCTCACGGTCCTATAGTCTAGGACCATACAAGACCTGTTAATTTTTGTGATCCACAGTAGTTTTTATTGTCACACATAATAGTCAACCGTTTCTTTAAGTGACGGTCTTCATTGAGAAACTGCAGTGCTGAAAAAAAAAGAGGAGTTCTTTTAAAATAATGTTTGTATAATATACAATTAAAAAAATTCCATTGCTTACGCATTGCACGGTGTTCCGGTTATGGAAATAATGTAAGTTAATGAAAGAAGATTTGAAGTTAGAAATACGAAGAAGGGAGCAAATTTTATATTTTGACGCTGAGAGAGAACCGCACGCTTTAAAAGCAAGCCAAACAAACCAACCTCAGCAACAATGGAGAGGCAGTTTCAATGTGCGACTACTTGTTTTTTTCAGCCTCGCGATTTTCGAAAGGGCGCAGACGCCGGGAAAATTGTTGCCAACCCCCGAAAATCTATTTATTCTGTCTTTTCTGCTGCGAACCTTTTACTAATGACAGATTTGAATGATGTTTAAATGTCTTGTCAGTGTGCAATGAGTGAACATTGGCATTTTCGAATTTTGCGGCGTTTTCATTTCTTTTTATCAGGGACTTTAAATTTTGACAGTTGGTACGATGGCAGTGAGACGTTGTCATGGAGACTTTTTCTTCATGTTTTTATCATTTTCTTAGAACAGTGATTAGTTTTTGTCACTTTGATGAGGCAGGAGGTTTAGTTTTGAGGAGTGGCACATTTTTTCTTCGAAACGTTTCTGGAAAATGTGAACGGATAAGGGTGCTTGATTGTTGCAAATTTATGTTTTAGTCGTTTACGGAAAATTTCCACGATAAATTTTTTAGATTTTCTGGACTTTTTATTGTATTATGAAAAGGATTAATATGGCGGGAGCGAAATGTCCATTCTGGGGGGTCCGTAGAAGAAGAATTCTGAGCCGTCCCGAGCAATAGGGGTCCTCCTTCGTCGGAACCCCTAAAAACATGCGCCCACGACAGCGGCCTCTTCCTTCTAGGACAGTTCGCACGCATGTGATCGGCCTTTCCACAAATGTAACAAGTTGGCTTGTGGCTGTGATGGAAAACCATGGCCTCATGCCCTTCAATTCGTACATAGCTTGGCACGTCCCTCTGCATCACCATCTTGACAATCCGCGTCCCAGACAGCAGGCCCTCAAAACTCGACCCGCGCGGGTACCCGAGGGGACAGCCACTTGGTATGTTTGGGGACTCAGGATTTCTTAAGGCCAAAAATTTCACAAAATTCCATGATCCATAAGCACTTCTCAACATGTGTTGTCAAGAGGTATTATTTTGTTCATTTTCCGCCCGTAAGCTGAAAAAGCCTATGAGTATAAAAATTCTTATCAGAGTTTTCCCATAGTGAAATTACTGTCACTCTTTTCAATGCCGTGAAGCGCAGCCCGAACACGACATGGCGCTCCCCATCGTTTGAAAAAATCGTCTCTTATCGCATCGGCGTTGTTTCGGTGAAGCATCGTCGTCATGAGAGCCATGACACACATAGTCCACACCGGGCACTGCAGCACAATGTCAGGTACGACAGGTTCAGCTTCGCGTAGGAACTATGGTGAACTATTTTTTTAAATTACAACTTCACTGTAAAAAATTCCGTACTTTCGTACGGAAATGATGCAGAAAAATATAGTACGGAGGTACGGAGAAAAGTACGGAACGTTTCGTACTCGCTGCATATGAACCCATGTAAATGCCCCAGACAAAAAGATTTCGCGCCCGTTACGGGCACAGCCCGAGCAAATCTGGGCACAGCACGGGCGTGTACGGGCTCAGCACGGGCACAGCACGGGCACAGTACGGGCACAGCATCCGAAGGCGAAGGCGGGTCGAGGCTCGAACCCGCATGCGGGCAAGTACGGGCAAATGCGGGCAAGTACGGGCAAATGCGGGCAAGCACGGGCAAGTGCGGGCAAGTGCGGGCAAGCACGGGCAGATGCGGGCAGGCACGGGCAAATGCAAGCCGATGCGGGCAGACACGGGCACATACGGGCACATACGGGCAGATGCGGCTGCATCCGGAGCGCCTTGATGTTTGTGCCCAAGACCCATTCGTGGACGAGTACGGAAAAGCTAAACACGAGAAATCGAAGCCTGGAGCAGTGCTTCATGCCTGGAAGCTAACTATCTCATGCCAGGTGAGCATGGAGGTAGTTTGGGTACGCTGATAGACGAGCCGTATCACCCTGTAGCTTAGGCAACCCAAACTACCTCCATGCTCATCCGGCACGAGATGGTACCCATAGCTTCCAGGCGTGCAGCACTGCTCCAGGCTTCGATTAGTCGTGTTGAGCTTTTTCGAGCTCGTCCACGAATGGGTCTCGGGCACAAACCTCAAGGCACACCGGATGCAGACGCATCTGCCCGTATGTGCCCGCTGCCCGCATCTGCCCGCGTATGCCCGCATCTGCCCGCATCTGCCCATTCTTGCCCGCATCTGCCCATTCTTGCCCGCATCTGCCCGCACTTGCCCGCCACTTGCCCGCCACTTGCCCGCCACTTGCCCGCCACTTGCCCGCCACTTGCCCGCCACTTGCCCGCCACTTGCCCGCCACTTGCCCGCCACTTGCCCGCCACTTGCCCGCCACTTGCCCGCCACTTGCCCGCCACTTGCCCGCCACTTGCCCGCCACTTGCCCGCACTTGCCCGTGTTGTGCTTGTGCCCGTGCTTGTGCCCGTGCTTGTGCCCGTGCTTGTGCCCGTGCTGAGCCCGTACACGCCCGTGCTGTGCCCAGATTTGCTCGGGCTGTGCCCGTAACGGGCGCGAAATCTTTTTGTCTGGGGTGGGTACGGTAAAAAAGTACGGAACGTTCCGTAAGTGAGAGGGGGGCAAATAGTGACAGATAATTTCTTTTCGGTCCTACAGGCGTCTTTATGGACATTTTCCCATTTTTTAAAAATAAAACTGAAGCATGGTATTATTTGAGTAAGAAAAGGTAGCATTCGAGTTGTCTGAGTCACACAAATTCCTTCCAAAAGCTTTTCTGGTAAACCTTGCAACTATCACTATTTACCCCACCCTGGGGTAAATAGTGACAGCTTGGGGGTACATAGTGACACTATCAATTTCCTTCGATAAACCTCCATTCTTGACATCGCAAAATAGTTATAAAATGTTTTTAAGTGTTTTCTGAAATGTTAACAGTGCCAAATCTAAATTAAGAGGAAAAACTCAATATTTTTCTAT
Organism: Thrips palmi; assembly: GCF_012932325.1. Taxonomy (NCBI): domain Eukaryota; kingdom Metazoa; phylum Arthropoda; class Insecta; order Thysanoptera; family Thripidae; genus Thrips; species Thrips palmi. Next base: position 12,815,419 of record NW_023144626.1, on the reverse strand, counting down.
CAAAGAGGATACAGATGTTTAGGGTCTTCCAAATGTGAGGGGCAGCGGCTTTGCCGTTAAACATATGTTAGCAGCTGCACTTCTTGTGTACTCTCACTGACAGACAGCCCTTCCACAACGTTTGACGGCTAATATTCTTAAAGGCCCTACATCTAGGTTAGGTTAGGTCAGGTTGATCATTTTATAAAATACCCGTTTAATTTTTTTTTTACAAGAAGATTCAGTGTTTAGAGTATTAACATTCATATTTTGTTACTTCAAATACTTCTTTGTACTGGTAGAATGATCCTGGAGGACATGGAACAGTCACTTTTCCAGTTAATTTAGAAAAGCTAAAATTTCATATTGAGCTCAAAGTTTCTTCGACAAGAATTGAGACCAGACCTCAAAAAAATTTGTAACGCTTCACCTCAAACCTAAAATGGTCCAAACCTAACATAAAGACCAAAAACTTAACAGCCTAATAAAAAACATAAACAAAAGTCAAAAATTTGGCATATTAATTCAAAAATGCCAGTTGACGAGTGTCACTATTTACCCCCGAATTTTTGTCACTATTTACCCCTTGAGACAAAGTAAACTTTGCAACTTAACCTCCTTCATCCAGATCGACTGATACATTAAATATTTGGTCGATATGACGTATTGACATGTAGAGCAAACGGAGAAACATATGATAAGGTTTCAAATATCATTAAAGACATGCCACAGGACTTCAAATATGGAAAGTAAATTTAGGTTATGCCTCGTTTCCGGAGGGTCAAATTTCCCAAAATTAATGACGCCCTTCCCACTTCTCTTCCACCACCTTCTCAAAACATCGTTCTGGACTTGAAACAAAGCTTATGAAAAATTATGAGGGCAGAAATCGCGCGGGAACAGTACGAAACACGAACTGTCACTACTAGCCCCGTGCCACTATGTGCCCCCCTCTCCCTTAGTTGGCAAGTACAGACGTTTCAGACAAATTATTGACCAGACATGTTCCGTACTTTTTCCGTACTTTTTTCTCACAGTGTTCACGAAATCACCCTGGCCTGTGGCGCTGGCCTGCCGTCGCGGGCAGGCTCCCTTGCCAGGCACAGGCACACAAATTGACGTGGTTACAGGTGGAATACGCATTCGGTTTGGGGAGGGGATGGTTGTAATAAAAGCGTAAAAAATAAATAAATTCATTTTGAAAAAGAAATTGTTTTTGGTCTTACCTTGTTAGTAAGTGGCGTTGGGGGCATTCGGTCTGTCCGTGTGGACCACGTGTTAAATGTCAGGCCGTCTGCCTCCATTGATGCGTCGTTGTGCTTTTTACAGCAGGCTGGCAGGTGGCATATTTCATCTACTGGATTTCTGTCTTACAACAAGTAGCTACGACACCAGGGTTCTTCGACAGCATGCGACAACAAGACGGAAAGTCAGGTCAGTTCTGCAGATTCGTTGAAATTTGTCTCTTGGCTGCCTGAGGCTGCTAGACTCATACACAATCTCAGTCTTAAATGGATCGTTGATCAGTCAGTCGCCCCTCAATCACTTTCATTTGGCGTAGAATCGCCAGCTCTATTATGATTCGTGTGTTCCTGTCCGCAATTTTAGATCCTATTGTCCGAGTTCGCGAGGGCTCTCTTCGTGGCTTTCGAGATGTGTCAAAAACCGGAAAACCGTTTTTATCGTTCCTGGGTGTTCCGTATGCGAAACCTCCTACCGGCCACCGTCGATTCAAAGTCAGTATTGCTACACTGGTAAAACAAAACAATAAACTTAACGCTCTTGGGAGGGGCGTTAGGCTTTAACTAGTATCGGACTATAAAATTATGATGTCCTTCCAAAGTCATTACCATATTACGCCCTTGAAGGGTGCCAAAGATTGGTATTGTAATAAGCGGGCAAGGAAAGGCGGAGTCTCGGGAGCAAGGGTTTATTCAGGAGGAGAGCCGGGCAAGGTAGTTAGTAGTCTGTCTATTGGTAACCAGGCAACCGCGCAGGGTGCCCGT
>NW_023144626.1:12720422-12812934 GCF_012932325.1 Thrips palmi | reverse complement strand
CTTTTTTCTGTTTTTCTTTTCTTTTCATCATTAATCAAAGGAAAGCAGCACACAGCGAACATTTCGTTCGCGGTTTGGCTCAGGGTGGCGGGTTTTTCTACAAATGCGTTCAACACATTAAAAAACACACTTTTGGAGTTTCGGACATCGATGGGGCCCGATGGGGCGGAGTTATTGGTGCGAGGCGCTTCCCTTACATGTATATTAAGATGCCCCGATGATAACTTTTCCGCACTCGTCCGCAACACGAAACGCAAGGGGACCAACACCACAAAAACGTGCCAAATTGATTAGTTTTGGGGATAATCGCTTCTGGTGTGCACCATTCAAAATGAAAAAAACATCAGTGCAATTGTTTTTCTGTTCAAATATTTTGTTTTTCTTAGTAACAAAAGGGTTTAATGCGGCTTAGAAGTTAAAACTAAGTATTTTGAGCTTTTTTTATTTTTGCACTTTTTGTCAATTCTGTCATTTTCTTCTAATTTTGCTATTTTCTCTTTTTTTTGGCATTATAAATCCAATTTTTATCGGACCACTTTTTCCTTTGAACTGGTCTTTGCCTTTTGCCTACAGATGATTCAGTTCAATTCTGGTAGCATTTGGTCGCACGGGACGCTTGCTAGGACTTATTCCCCCGAAAATCGCATTTTAAACCACTGTGCGGCCCCTTCTCTGGACGCCAGGCAGATCCTCTTGCACGAGCGTCTCATTCTTGCGGCCGTCGAAGTACAGGGCCTCGGGCCGGGCGCACTCCTGCAAGCCGGTGACGTTGGCTCTCTCCATCACCTTCGTCTGGTTCCGCCGGATCTTCGCCGGGTCCACCACGAGCCTCTTGTTGGCTGCCGACACCAAGCCGGTGTCCACCGCGAATGAGCTCGCGATGGCAGCGGCCGCCGTGCTGGACACGTTGAACCTCACCGCGGCAGCGGCTGTGTTGGGCAGCGGCAGCATGTTCCGTGATGGCGTGGTGCTGGAGGTGGACGGGACGGCAAAGTCCACGTCTTTCTTCTCGTTGAGCAGCCGGCGCCGCTTCACCGGGCTGGGAGACGACGCGGACGACGTGCCGGGCGCAGCTGACGAGACGCGCCTCTTGCTTCGCCGGAGTGGCCGTGCAGTGGGGCCCTGGCTCCTGATGTGCTCTGCGACAGTCGTAGACCTCGCCGTCCTCTGGTCCTGAAGAAAAGGACGAAGAGAATCCATTTGGTGCTGCGTGTCCTTGTCGCACGTGCAAGTGGAGCGCTGGTCTGGATCCACCACACACTTACACACACACAGGTCAAACAATTTGTCACACTGTTCAATGAACGCACTTTTCCTCTTGAGATAGTTGTCATTCCGGCTCCTTTTCGGGAAATCCCTCAATGCAAACATCTCACGGAGCTTGTCGTCCAGCATCTTCTTCGCCCTCTGCGGTGTTACCAAGGGCAGCGACACCGCGTTCCAGATGGCCGTCGTCTTCTCGATGACATCACAGATGACGGCAGTCTTGGTTGGGTACCGCGTCGTGCATGCGTCCCGCCTGGCGCACTCCCTTGTGTACACAAAGCAGTCCAACACTTCACCAACCGTTGGAAGAGTCGAGCCTTCAAGGTCACTCGCCGGCCTGTCCAGGACGGGAGTGGTACCGGCGAAGCTTCTTCTCCCCTTCGGCGCCATCCTCCGAATCAAAATCTTCAAAATGTTCAAATTCTTCACACTGCTACAGAAACTGTCCGCACGCTCACTGATCAGCTGATGAATGGGCCAAAACAAACAACGCACCGCTGCGAAGCGGCAGCCGGAGGGAGCGCTGGCAGAGCTGGCAGCCAGCGCAGCAAGCCGCAGGCCCCCCACTAGGGTGGGCCGTGAAACACGATTTTTCGATATCGCAAACGTAATAGCGCGCCAAAGTTGCTTCATGGCATTACAAACTCAACGCGATCTGGGGCAGGTCTGTAACTTAAAGCTTGACCCTCGCGCATCGACGTTGAAAATTCGAAAATTCGACTTTTACGGGTTTTTCTAAAAACATCCATAGAAACTGAACCAGATGTCCAAATGATGTTTGCGAGACGGAAATGGAAACGTCTGATCATGCTTTATCATTTTAAGACCACCGGGACCCTCTCCGAGCAGTAGGGGACCGATGGGAGAAAATTACAAAATTACAATTTTTTTCCGTTTTTGACAAAATGCAAAAATTGCCTTCAGGGTTTGATACGGCCATCCTGACGTCACCGTACCCGAACCATACCCCGAATTATCTTCTCTAAGGGCCCCTTTCCCGATTTAAGCGCAAGGGGTACTCCGGGATCCGTTCACACGTTAGGATTTGGGCGCCAAAAACACATGTTTTACTAAAAATGCAAATTATCGGTACTCAGGGCACTGTAGGGCACTCGTCTCGTCCGTATGAACTGCAGTGACTCAGAATCGATTACTAGATGGTGTCTTTGCGTCGCAGGAACCCACTAGTATATAGACAATCGGACGAAGAGACCTTTAGAACGCTATTTACACTGTAAATCTCGTTAATCTAGAGTTAAAACGTATTTGGCTCGTCTGGATTAACGACAGAAGGTCGCTGCACGTTTATACAGGTTATTCTTATCCATCGCATAGGTTGTAGGTGCCTGTGACGCAAAGACACCATCTAGTAATCGATTTTGAGTCACTACAGTTCATACGGACGAGACGAGTGCCTTAAGTACCGATAATTTGCATTTTTAGTAAAACATGTGTTTATGGCGTCCAAATCCTAACGTGTGAACGGATCCCGGAGTACCCCGTGCACTTAAAACGGGAAAGGGGCCCTTAGAGAAGATGATTCGGGGTATGGTTCGGGTACGGTGACGTCAGGATGGCCGTATCAAACCCTGAAGGCAATTTTTGCATTTTGTAAAAAACGGAAAAAAATTGTAATTTTGTAATTTTCTCCCATCGGTCCCCTACTGCTCGGAGAGGGTCCCGGTGGCCTTAAACTGATAAAGCATGATCAGACGTTTCCATTTCCGTCTCGCAAACATCATTTGGACATCTGGTTCAGTTTCTATGGATGTTTTTAGAAAAACCCGTAAAAGTCGAATTTTCGAATTTTCAACGTCGATGCGCGAGGGTCAAGCTTTAAGTTACAGACCTGCCCCAGATCGCGTTGAGTTTGTAATGCCACGAAGCAACTTTGGCGCGCTATTACGTTTGCGATATCGAAAAATCGTGTTTCACGGCCCACCCTACCCCCCACCCTCTCCCGTCTTGTCCACTCGGCGGCGCTCGGCCGTGCAGCCGAACGTAGCCGAACGAAGCCGCCGCGCGACTCCGCTTGGCGCTCAGCTGTTCCAACCCAGCGGCCCGGCGGGGGCTGGGCTACTTTTCGCTCTTCCTTCCACACCTGAAAACAACTTTTTTTCGCCAGTGGGCGTGATTTGCGTGTCCTTTTCTACATGAATACGTCAAAAAACTTTTTTTTTACTAGTGAAAATAGCGAAAAATCTTCCACATTTTGAGGTTTTGCGGGTCTGTGATTGAGGTGCTACACCTTCCCATACGTAAAAACGCTTTCTTAGGACCAAGTAAAGATCATCCAGTCGAGAAATCACACGCCCGACTGGCTCGTGGCTTTTACGCCGCGAGAAAATGATAAAAAAGACAAAAAAACCACATTTTTTCATAAATCGGTCTGCAGGGTGATGAAGATCAACTCCAATCGAAAAACCGAGCACGTTTCTGAACTCAGCGCAAAAAAATACATCGAATGAGTGCTATTCAAAAGTCGAAATCGAAAAGTCCCTCTGAACGACGGGCCCTAATACGGGCAGATGCGGCTGCATCCGGAGCGCCTTGATGTTTGTGCCCAAGACCCATTCGTGGACGAGCACGGAAAAGCTAAACACGAGAAATCGAAGCCTGGAGCAGTGCTTCATGCCTGGAAGCTAACTATCTCATGCCAGGTGAGCATGGAGGTAGTTTGGGTACGCTGATAGACGAGCCGTATCACCCTGTAGCTTAGGCAACCCAAACTACCTCCATGCTCATCCGGCACGAGATGGTACCCATAGCTTCCAGGCGTGCAGCACTGCTCCAGGCTTCGATTAGTCGTGTTGAGCTTTTCCGAGCTCGTCCACGAATGGGTCTCGGGCACAAACCTCAAGGCACACCGGATGCAGACGCATCTGCCCGTATGTGCCCGCATCTGCCCATTCTTGCCCGCACTTGCCCGCACTTGCCCGCACTTGCCCGCACTTGCCCGCACTTGCCCGCACTTGCCCGCACTTGCCCGCACTTGCCCGCACTTGCCCGCACTTGCCCGCACTTGCCCGCGCTTGCCCCCATGCGGGTTCGAGCCTCGACCCGCCTTCGGATGCTGCGCCCGTACCTGCCCGTGCTGTGCCCGTGCTGTGCCTGTGCCCGTGCTGTGCCCGTCCGTGCTGTGCCCGTGCTGTGCCCGTCCGTGCTGTGCCCGTGCTGTGCCCGTGCTGTGCCCGTGCTGAGCCCGTACAGGCCCGTGCTGTGCCCAGATTTGCTCGGGCTGTGCCCGTAACGGGCGCGAAATCTTTTTGTCTGGGGCATTTACATGGGTTCATATGCAGCAAGTACGAAACGTTCCGTACTTTTCTCCGTACCTCCGTACTATATTTTTCTGCATCATTTCCGTACACGCCCGTGCTGTGCCCAGATTTGCTCGGGCTGTGCCCGTAACGGGCGCGAAATCTTTTTGTCTGGGGTGGGTACGGAAAAAAAGTACGGAACGTTCCGTAAGTGAGAGGGGGGCAAATAGTGACAGATAATTTCTTTTCGGTCCTACAGGCGTCTTAATGGACATTTTCCCATTTTTTAAAAATAAAACTGAAGTATGGTATTATTTGAGTAAGAAAAGGTAGCATTCGAGTTGTCTGAGTCAAACAAATTCCTTCCAAAAGCTTATCTGGTAAACCTTGCAACTATCACTATTTACCCCACCCTGGGGTAAATAGTGACAGCTTGGGGGTACATAGTGACACTATCAATTTCCTTCGATAAACCTCCATTCTTGACATCGCAAAATAGTTATAAAATGTTTTTAAGTGTTTTCTGAAATGTTAACAGTGCCAAATCTAAATTAAGAGGAAAAACTCAATATTTTTCTATCAAAGAGGATACAGATGTTTAGGGTCTTCCAAATGTGAGGGGCAGCGGCTTTGCCGTTAAACATATGTTAGCAGCTGCACTTCTTGTGTACTCTCACTGACAGACAGCCCTTCCACAACGTTTGACGGCTAATATTCTTAAAGGCCCTACATCTAGGTTAGGTTAGGTTGATCATTTTATAAAATACCCGTTTAATTTTTTTTTACAAGAAGATTCAGTGTTTAGAGTATTAACATTCATATTTTGTTACTTCAAATACTTCTTTGTACTGGTAGAATGATCCTGGAGGACATGGAACAGTCACTTTCCCAGTTAATTTAGAAAAGCTAAAATTTCATATTGAGCTCAAAGTTTCTTCGACAAGAATTGAGACCAGACCTCAAAAAAATTTGTAACGCTTCACCTCAAACCTAAAATGGTCCAAACCTAACATAAAGACCAAAAACTTAACAGCCTAATAAAAAACATAAATAAAAGTCAAAAATTTGGCATATTAATTCAAAAATGCCAGTAGACGAGTGTCACTATTTACCCCCGAATTTTTGTCACTATTTACCCCTTGAGACAAAGTAAACTTTGCAACTTAACCTCCTTCATCCAGATCGACTGATACATTAAATATTTGGTCGATATGACGTATTGACATGTAGAGCAAACGGAGAAACATATGATAAGGTTTCAAATATCATTAAAGACATGCCACAGGACTTCAAATATGGAAAGAAAATTTAGGTTATGCCTCGTTTCCGGAGGGTCAAATTTCCCAAAATTAATGACGCCCTTCCCACTTCTCTTCCACCACCTTCTCAAAACATCGTTCTGGACTTGAAACAAAGCTTATGAAAAATTATGAGGGCAGAAATCGCGCGGGAACAGTACGAAACACGAACTGTCACTACTAGCCCCGTGTCACTATGTGCCCCCCTCTCCCTTAGTTGGCAAGTACAGACGTTTCAGGCAAATTATTGACCAGACATGTTCCGTACTTTTTCCGTACTTTTTTCTCACAGTGTTCACGAAATCACCCTGGCCTGTGGCGCTGGCCTGCCGTCGCGGGCAGGCTCCCTTGCCAGGCACAGGCACACAAATTGACGTGGTTACAGGTGGAATACGCATTCGGTTTGGGGAGGGGATGGTTGTAATAAAAGCGTAAAAAATAAATAAATTTAATTCGAAAAAGAAATTGTTTTTGGTCTTACCTTGTTAGTAAGTGGCGTTGGGGGCATTCGGTCTGTCCGTGTGGACCACGTGTTAAATGTCAGGCCGTCTGCCTCCATTGATGCGTCGTTGTGCTTTTTACAGCAGGCTGGCAGGTGGCATACTTCATCTACTGGATTTCTGTCTTACAACAAGTAGCTACGACACCAGGATTCTTCGACAGCATGCGACAACAAGACGGAAAGTCAGGTCAGTTCGGTTTGTCATTCTGCAGATTCGTTGAAATTTGTCTCTTGGCTGCATGAGGCTGCTAGACTCATACACAATCTCAGTCTTAAATGGATCGTTGATCAGTCAGTCGCCCCTCAGTCACTTTCATGTGGCGTAGAATCGCCAGCTCTATTATGATTCGTGTGTTCCTGTCCGCAATTTTAGATCCTATTGTCCGAGTTCGCGAGGGCTCTCTTCGTGGCTTTCGAGATGTGTCAAAAACCGGAAAACCGTTTTTATCGTTCCTGGGTGTTCCGTATGCGAAACCTCCTACCGGCCACCGTCGATTCAAAGTCAGTATTGCTACGCTGGTAAAACAAAACAATAAACTTAACGCTCTTGGGAGGGGCGTTAGGCTTTAACTAGTATCGGACTATAAAATTATGATGTCCTTCCAAAGTCATTACCATATTACGCCCTTGAAGGGTGCCAAAGATTGGTATGCTCTCAGGGGCGTAGTTTCACTCTCAGACAGATTTTTTCTATATTGTAGAAAATTTACTCTACGGCTTACTGATTTTAGAGCGTTACTATGATATAGTAAATATTTTCAATAACATATCGAATAAATTTTACATGAGATACAGATAAATTAGCGGTAACAAATTTGGTAATTATAGACAATCTTTTACTTACTTACAGAAAATTTACAATATCAGTAGAAATATGTTGACAAATTTGTTTATAATCAAAGAATTTACTTTCTGCAAATGTAGGAGATAAAGTTTTTGCTCATAAACAATTTGTCGATGGCTACTTTGTGATCTTCAGTAAATATTTTCAGTGAAATTTTTCTCCGTTCAAACAAAGCTGATTGGATGGTAATGCGCTTAGTCAAAATGATCCTACAAAACATTCTTAGCTTCGACAAGTCAAGAAAGGACTCAATGTCAGCGGCTTTTAAAAGATGGTTGAGCTGTGACTTTTAGCGGAAACATTCAAAAAATTATTCTGACTCACTAAAATCTTTTCTGTTAATTCTTGTGTATATTATCTGTGTGTAGAGAACATTTTGTCTACATTTATAGATCATTTTTACTAGAATGCAACAGTAATTTTTTTCTGCTTGATCATAACTGTAGTTGCAGATAATATTATCAACAGACCACTTTTCTGTAAGGTTGCTGATTATTTTTTCTGTACTTTACAATCAAAAGGACTACAATTGCAGAAAAAATAATTTAACTGTAGGTTTACTAAAAAAAATGTCCGTAGAGTGTCGGAGAGTGTTCTGCGTGTCGACCGAGCTTCCCTAAAGTGCATCTGGACCTTATGCACTGCTGCGCCTCTGACTGTTTACAGCGTCGACTCAAGTTTTCCAGAAGTGCTGCACTACAATGCTTATTTCCGTTGGCTAGCTGCAATGATTTGCGATAATACGGAGTGTGAAAAGAAATCATAGCTTTCTGAGATTTCATTGTTATTAAGAAAGGGATTAAGGTTTTAACTACACATTTTGTGGGCAGTAATGAAACTATTATCATGTTTTATAATTGGCTGAGCGATAGCGAAGCCTGTTACTCTAGTGCGGTTAGAAAACTTTTTCTGTCTGTCCGTGTGTGTGTGTGCGCACTACTCCTCCTGAACGGATCAGCCGATCTGGCTGAGATTTTGCACACATTTTAGGTATGTCCTTAGCTCGGCACACGCGAAATTTCACTATCCTAGCTCAACTGGATCAGTTTTTATGGCCGAAAAACACCTAAAAAACGGCGAAAATTCGAGTCTTTTGCAGGCAGATCATTTCTGTCTTGCAGAAAAGGGGGTCTGGGGGGCGGAGCCCCCCCAGCCTCGCCAAGTTAAAAAGTTACAAGGGTCAAGATCGTGTTATCTGTAGATGAAGCAACTCTATCTAGAATGAAGGGGGGTCGGGGGGGGCGGAGCCCCCCAGTATGCAACAAGTAAGAAGTAACGGACGATGGACAAGCCAGTGCCTGCCGAAGGCAGGCTAGCGCCGCAGGCCAAGGTAGGTGCGCCAGGCGCGGATTGGAGAAACAGGCCGCGAGACATCGCAAAGAGCAAAATCAACTTAGACGGACCACTTCTTCCGGTGACCCTCTCCGATTTGCCTAATTCTTTGTAGGCTTAGTAACGAACTAATGGAGAGTCTAAAGCCAAAATATTAGGTCTGGCAAAAATTTATTGCCCGAGATATGGCCAGCTTTAGTTTAACTTTTGGAGAAAAAACACGAATTTGGGTATTTTGGACTAATTTTACAATTTTCATAGTAGACGGCTAAAATTTAGTCACTCTATGTAAAATTGGCCAAGGAACAAGAATATGACCTCAGATTTGACCGCCGACGAATGCCTGAAGAGTAAACCCCCCAAAACACCCTAAAAACACATAAAAAATCAGTTTTTTCTTGGGGTTTCTGGGAAAAATATGTGGACAAAAATTTCTAATGATCTTATCTTCTAGAAAATGACGCGATGAATCGAATGAGACCACGCGCAGATTTTTGAGTCAAACCGTTTAGGAGATATAGCGGTTCAAAGTATGAAAATTTTGCCATTCATTTTTAAAAAAATGCAGATTTTGAGCATTGTTTCACGGTTTTTGCCTCCTTGGTGCGTGTGGGTCTTCTTAACTTGTGGAAAAAAACGCGCTGAATCGAATGAGACCACGCACAGAGTTGTATCTCGAACCGTTTAGGAGATATAGCGGTTCAAAGTAAGGGCACTGTAGTCCGCCCGCCTAACAGGCGTGTTTGGCGGCTCTGCCTTGTCGGGTGTTTGCAGGAGCTCTCCCGTCCCCATACTTTAAACCACTATATCTCCTAAACGGTTCGAGATACAACTCTGTGCGTGGTCTCATTCGATTCAGCGCGTCTTTTTCCACAAGTTAAGAAGACCCACACGCACCAAGGAGGCAAAAAACGTGAAACAATGCTCAAAATCTGCATTTTTTTAAAAATAAATGGCAAAATTTTCATACTTTGAACCGCTATATCTCCTAAACGGTTTGACTCAAAAATCTGCGCGTGGTCTCATTCGATTCATCGCGTCATTTTCTAGAAGATAAGATCATTAGAAATTTTTGTCCACATATTTTTCTCAGAAACCCCAGGAAAAAACTGTTTTTTTATGTGTTTTTAGGGTGTTTTGGGGGGTTTACTCTTCAGGCATTCGTCTGCGGTCAAATCTGAGGTCATATTCTTGTTCCTTGGCCAATTTTACATAAAGTGACCAAATTTTAGCCGTCTACTATGAAAATTGTAAAATTAGTCCAAAATACCCAAATTCGTGTTTTTTCTCCCAAAGTTAAACTAAAGTTGGCCATATCTCGGGCAATAAATTTTTGCCAGACCTAATGTTTTGGCTTTAGACTCTCCATTAGTTCGTTACTAAGCCTACAAAAAACTAGGCAAATCGGAGAGGGTCACCGGAAGAAGTGGTCCGTCTTAGTTGATTTTGCTCAAAGCCTGTTACGACAAGACGCCGTCTGGCGTAAACCTACCTTGTATTGGTTGTAGAGATTCAGAACCAAATGTGAATTTTCAAAACACATTTGATTCAGAAAATAAATAAACTAGTTCTTACATTTCATAAACCACTTCTGAAAGTTTAGAACAGCAAGTTATGAAATTTAAGAACTTTTTGGATATGAAATTTAAGATCCATTGTTCTACAATTAACTTCAAATCCAGATTATGAAATTTAAGAAGCATTTTTTAAAGAGTGTAGTGATTGTGCCCTTGTTTCACCAGTGCACTCTGCCGGCCCAAAACCACGACGGGTAGGAACCGCGCATTAATGCTATTAAAGGGAGTTCTTCACTAACCCGAATTATCACTTGCCCGAATTGTCACTAACCCGAATCTTCACTAGCCCGAATTATCACTAACCCGAACATCCCACAAGGCAGTTTCACTAACCCGAATTGTCACTAACCCGAATTATCACTAGCCCGAATTTCCTGAAGTAGTTCCGTCCTTTTGCCATATTCTGGTTGTGTCTCACTAGCCCGAATTATCACTAGGCCGAATTGTCACTAACCCGAAGGCCACGTCTGTGGAATATGTGTTTCACTAACCCGAATTGTCACTAGCCCGAAACTCGGCACCGGGGTGGGGGACGTATCGGCTTCTGCTGGGTTAGATCTGCCGCGAATAGGGCTGGTCTGTCGCGGTTGGAGTAAGAACTGTCGCGGTTAGAGCAAGATCTGCCCTAGTTAGAGTAAGATCTGTCTTAGTTAGAGTAAGATCTGTCGCGGTTAGAGTAAGATCTGTCGCGGTTAGAGTAAGATCTGTCGCGGTTAGAGTAAGATCTGTCAGGGTTAGAGAAAGATCTGTCAGGGTTAGAGTAAGATCTGTCGCGGTTAGAGTAAGATCTGTCGCGGGCCCGTTAGGTTAGGTTAGGATAGGTTGGACAATTTAATTTCAGACACTCTTGAAGACACTAGCTGCGGCCACCCCCTCCACCACATTTCGGGTTAGTGACAATTCGGGTTAGTGAGACAGGGAATGGAAAAGCTCCGCTTTCGGGCTAGTGACAATTCGGGTTAGTGAAAATTCGGGCCAGTGAAACAACGCTCCTGCACGCATGTTTTCGGGCTAGTGATAATTCGGGCTAGTGACAATTCGGGTCAGTGAAACAAATTTCGTTTTTGACCAAATGGTCGTGTTTTCGGGTTAGTGATAATTCGGCCTAGTGAAGATTCGGGTTAGTGACAATTCGGGCAAGTGATAATTCGGGTTAGTGAAATAGACTCCTATTAAAAGGAATTTCAATTCAATTTAAATTAAAGGTGAATTCACCTAGAACATTGAAATTTATCACTTTGAGGTACATTTTTTTGTTCCTTTTTTTTCCTTTGATAAATAACTGAAACTAGAAAACAAGGCACTGTCTTCCTGTTTCAGGGTCCACAGCCCCCCGATTCATGGAGTGGAACTAGGGATGCAACTAAAGAAGGGCCCATATGTCTTCAGTGGTTGGGGTCCAAATTCCTACAGGTGCCGTTAGTGAACGAACACGGTCGACTTTTGACCGATTTCTTAAAAAACATGGTAGTTCTACTCGTTTTAAGTGTCTTTTTTCTTTTATTTGTAATCAGGGATCCTTAACTTACCTCAAAAGGGCATCATGGCGTTATTATACGAGTTAAAGTTATAACCCTTAACTTCTGAATTCTTTTCAAAAGGCTAAGTCATTATTCTTGTGTCTCGAATTTGTGTGGAGATACTTTTGGAAGTACTTTCAAAAGTCCGAACCTTTAACGGACATTGTCTTTTGTTCCGTTATAAAAGCAGTGTTAGTTAATTGTTAAGTTAAGGATCCCTAACAGCATAAAACCTTTAAACAGTTGCTTCGATCGGCTTCGATGGTAACTTGTGCAGTGATGGCCAGCGTGAGTGATGACATTTGCGCATTCTCTCGATCTAGGCGAGAGAAGTTGAAGAATCGAGCTCTTGGGGCTCTGTACCGAGAACACATTACAAAATCAAATGTGTGCTTAGTACACAGCTGTGGGAGTATACTTGCAAGTACACATCTATAGGTGTGTACTTGACAAGCATACATCTTAGATGTATACTTGGGCAAGCATGCATGAATAGGAGTGCGCTGTCAAATGGGTGGCATGTATGTGTGGTTGTCCAAGTACACAGCCATAGATGCATGCTTGCCCAAGTCAAGAACCTATAAAGCCCCAATCCGACTGACTCACTGACTCACTCATAGAAATGTTTGGGGTGAAGGAGTGGTCGTAGAGACTTGCGGTTTTTTCCATTCAATTCCAAATTTTATGGGAAAATTGGGAAAATCCCAAAAGTTGAAAATTCCTCACCGTTTCCGAGAAAATCCTACTTTATCTACAAAAAAGGGGAACAAATTTCTCACCGTTTCCGAGCAAACCTACTCAATCTTCAAAAAAGGGGACCGACCGACTAAAAATTTTTATTCGCCCTATCGGTAGGTCTGGTCGAGACATTTCCAAAACTGTGCCGCAATCGGGTCTCCGTCACCGGCAACATCCTCAAAAAAACGATTAAATAGGCCTAAATTCAACAAAATCCACTCAATCTTCAAAAAAGGGGACCGACCGACTAAAAATTTTTATTCGCCCCATCGGTAGGTCTGGTCGAGACATTTCCGAAACTGTGCCGCAATCGGGTCCCCGTCACCGGCAACATCCTCAAAAACGATTAAATAGGCCTAGATTCAACAAAATCCACTCAATCTTCATAAAAGGGGACCGACCGACTAAAAATTTTTATTCGCCCCATCGGTAGGTCTGGTCGAGACATTTCCGAAACTGTGCCGCAATCGGGTCCCCGTCACCGGCAACATCCTCAAAAACGATTAAATAGACCTAAATTCAACAAAATCCACTCAATCTTCAAAAAAGGGGACCGACCGACTAAAAATTTTTATTCGCCCCATCGGTAGGTCTGGTCGAGACATTTTCAGAAACTGTGCCGCAATCGGGTCCCCGTCACCGGCAACATCTTCAAAAACGATTAAATGGGCCTAAATTCAACAAAATCCACTCAATCTTCAAAAAAGGAGACCGACCGACTAAAATTTTTATTCGCCCCATCGGTAGGTCTGGTCGAGACATTTCCGAAACTGCCGCAATCGGGTCCCCGTCACCGGCAACATACTCAAAATCAATCATCAATTATCATCTAGAACCTACATAGCCGCAAAATCCGACTGACTGACTCCCTCTTTTATTAAGAACCTATATAGCCCCAATCCAACTGACTGACTCACTGACTCATCCACTGACTCACTCACTCATAGAAATGTTTGGGGTTAAGAGTAGTCGTAGAGACTTGCGGCTTTTTCCATTCGATTCCAAATTTAATGGGAAAATAGGGAAATATCCCAAAAGTTGAAAATTTCTCACCGTTTCCGAGCAAACCTACTCAATCTTCTAAAAAGGGGACCGAATGACTAAAAAATTTTATTCGCCCCATCGGTAGGTCTGGTCGAGAATTTCCGAAACTGCAGCAGTCGGGTCCCCGCCACCGGCATTTGGGTAAATCATCATCATCAAGAATCTATATAGCCCCAATCCGACTGACTGACTGCGACTCACTCACTGACTCACTCATAGAAATGTTTGGGGTCAAGGAGTGGTCGTAGAGACTTGCGGTTTTTTCCATTCACCTCTATCCTTGTCAAAGCAGTATTCAATATTTTCCGGACCTTGTATGCACCCATTGACTGCCACAGTAGCCAATGCAACACAAGCTATCTATTTGGGCAGTAAAAGTAGCTTAATTATATGGTCAAAAGCTGTTAAATAGACCTTTGAATGCCAAAAGTTGGCAAGCTTGGCCCGGAAGTACTCCCCAGCTTGCCAAAATCTGGCAAGCTTATGAAGATTGCCGACCAAAGCTTGCCAAATTTTGGCATTCAAAACGGCTTGCCAAATTTGCGGCAAGTAAACTTACCACTAGCTTTGCAGTGCATGCGGGGGTCTGGGGGCGGAGCCCCCAGCGAGCAGCGCGAGTACACATCTATAGATGTATGCTTGCCAAGTACACACCTATAGATGTGTACTTGCAAGTACACTCCCACAGCTGTATGCTAAGCACACATTTGATTTTGTGGTGCACGGGGACACACACTAAATTCCTTCGAACAATTTTCCTTCGTGTTCTCACAATTTGGAGCATGCGTGCTTTTCGTTCAAATTTGAACGCAAATTTCCACGAACTTGTGCTTTTCTGCGAACAAATTTGGACGGAAAGGTTCGCATGTTGCACATTGTTAGACAGTACCAAATTGTGCGAATACGTTTCAGGGGGCAATACACAGATTAAGGTAAAAAATCAATTGTGGATCACGAATCAATTGTGGGAGATTTTGTTTGACGGGTCGCTACAAATCCATGAATGAGCAAATTGATTTCAAATTCGGTATGGGTCTTTCCTCGACCTTCC
Organism: Thrips palmi; assembly: GCF_012932325.1. Classification (NCBI taxonomy): domain Eukaryota; kingdom Metazoa; phylum Arthropoda; class Insecta; order Thysanoptera; family Thripidae; genus Thrips; species Thrips palmi. The sequence goes on along the minus strand of NW_023144626.1, from coordinate 12,798,505 downwards.
TTTGTCAGCTAGCGCGGATGGCTGAGCATCGACCACAACGCCACCCATCGGGCATCAAATAAAGACCTTCAAAATTCAACGGAAAATTAAACCTATCCGTGGGCAAGAAAAAAGGGGGGGATGTTTTTCAAACATAGAACAGGTGAAAGACTACACGTCAACCTATGTCTGGTCTGGCAAAAGTTGTGCAAGGCTTGGCGCGCGGGTAGCTTCAAAAATAGCTGACCCACAATAGGTTCCAAAAATCAATTGTGGGCCAAAACAGCCTGTTCTTAGGACGGCCGTAGCTCGTAGCTCAGTAAACGAGGGCGAGGGCGACAGACGGGGCTGCTATGCTGCAAAACGTAGTCAAGAGATCATATTTAAACGTCCAAAGATACTATAGCTACTTGTTCAAAATTAATATATTAAATATCCCTTTTTCAAAAAAGTGACCCAGAGTTTGACCTTTTACCTTAGGTCTGAAAATTGACTCGTGCGATTTCTTTTATGCAAGATGTTCCACGTTGCCCAAACATTTTTATGTCGTAAGACCTTCAGGAAAGAAGCATTTTAAGCACAGAATGGCGTCGATCAGACGTCGGGGAGTGGAGCAGCTGCCAATCGAAGTTCAAGCTTCGTCAAAAATTGAACTGCACTACAAACCTAACTCTCTACTTACTCATGCTTGGCCAAGTACACACTTGCAAACGCATGCTTGCCCAAGGCGTTTGCAAGTGTGTACTTGGCAAGCATGTATTTTGCTTTTGTAAGTGTACTAAGTAGACATGAACGCCTAGCATTTTCACCTGCCTGGAACTGTGGCGATGGCCTTCTTTACCGCCCACTGACATACAAAGCGAAGTGTTCGGCGTTAATTAAATGCAGTCATTTTCTTTTTGGAAACATGAACCACTCAATCGATAAGCAAGCAGATACGGCGCAGACCGTTGTAGGAGCGCTACCCGGTGTCTTAACTAGAGGCAAGTTGACGGACTTCAATGTGGCCGAGGATTGTCTTGTCCTCAACGTCTACACTCCTCAGGCAAGTGAAAAGAGTCTGTTTAGTTGGAGGCTGTACCGTCGTTTCTCTGACCATCGATGTCAGATTCCTTTTCGGGAACCGGAATCACAGAATCGGGTCGGACTAACGTAAGAATGGCACTACGTCAGTCCTACTTCAGTCTGACGCCACACTGTTAAAAATGAATGAAATTTAATGACATTTGTGACATTATTTTTCATTAAATGTCATTATTTTTAATTACATCTCCACGTTCATTACATTGTAATGAAAATTTCATTACCTCGGTCATTAAGTTTAATGACATTAGCCATGTAATGAAAGTTTCATTACATTATGCAGCTTGTCATGAAATTTTCATTACATGTCATTAAAATTTTCAAAAATATTTAAGCATGACTGAAATTTTTTAGGTTTGTCCAGGATCTAAGTTAAGCTTCCTCAAACTAATTTAGCCTTCTATTGGCCGTTAACATCAATTTTTCTCGTACAAGCGTCTATTACGGCGTCATATGCCAAATCTGTCATTCGCAAGTCTGCCGCTAGGTGTCGCATGGTACACGGGGATCATTCTCAACTCTGTATTTTGTGTTAAAATATTAAAACGTGAGGAGATATTCTGAAATTTATCCGTGTTTCATGCGAAGTGGTGGATTGTTTAACTAACGGCGAAGAGTTTGGGGAAAAAGAGCGATATTTGAAGTGACCAAATAGGTTTTCCTGTTGTTGCTCGAAGGCGTCTACGGGCTGCCGTTTGGTAGGGTCAGGCCCCGATCTCCCCTATTCAGGCAACTTACCTGCCTTAGACCCAAGTTGTCCTGGGTCACTCAATTTTTACCTCTTCTCTGCTATCAGAGTCATCGTGACTTCACTCCAACCTATGTCAAATCGAATCGAAAAGTTGCGCAATTTGCGTCAACTTTGACCATTTTCATTACGTTTTTGTCATTAAAATTTTCATTACATTCGTTCATTACACCGTAATGAAAATTTTAATAACATATATGTAATGAAAACTTTAATTACATAGTATAGCTTCACTACCATGTAATGAAAATGTAATTAAATTTTTTTAACAGTGGCACTTTTGTTGGTCGTTGGCATTCCAAATTAGGACTGTCGATCGGATAAGTAAAAAACAACTCAGTTTTGGTGCAAAATCTTCATTCCACAACTTACGACTATATTCTGAATGAAATGATCTAAACTATGGACGAAATGCGCGGATACTCACCCCCACTCTACAAAGCCAAAAGCGTACATTGTATGCTCTACCTGGAGCATGCCTGCAAGCACGCTCCGGCTAGCGCATGCCTGCCAAGCATGCACTTTGCATACATGCCAAGTACACGCGTACTGGAGCATGCATCTAGTGCATAAGGGATAGGGAGTTGTCTGCATCAGGAGGCGTGTACATGGCATGTATGCACTAGCAAGTGCATGCTTGGCAAGTATGCGCTAGCTAAGAGCGTTCATGCAGGCATGGTACAGGTAGAGCGTACAATAACGCATTTGGATTTGTAGAGCAGAACCAAGAAATCTGGACCTAGTACGGACTTTTGACCTATTTCTGTTTGATTTCTTCCACATTGCAATTTTCCTTAAATAGAAGATCCAAAACAGGGGAAGCAAACTTCCTGAGCTGGAACTTCCTCAGCCAGAGGTGGCTCCCTGAGGGCCAAGTCTTTAGACCCTTGTACACTTTTTAGAATATTTTATTTTACTCTCAGATTTGGTATTGACTTATGGTATTGACATGTAGTCAGTCGCACATCTAGTAATTTGTGCAACTATAATACGTACTTTTCACTTTTGCAATTACTATTTACATATTTGTTACTACTTATTCAAAGCAAATTCCTAAACAATTTTATGCAGTAAATTTACATACAGGGTGAGTTTTCTCAATGTGTCAATAATTTGTAGGTAGTTTGGGCACCCCAAGGCGATCATTTTCTACCAATGAACTAGTGGGCGCAAACGTCTAAGTACGGAGATAATAGGTGTTTTGTAATTGGCCTTCGCGCCTGCGAGGTAGGCACCCTCAGCCACTGATGGTCGCAGGACCCCGCGTGGGGGTGTCGCGGGTCTAGGAGGGGTGCTTCGAGTCTCGTAGGGGTGCGGCGGACCTTGCAAATGTCTTTTTGGAGGGGTTGCCGCGGGTCTGAAGAGGCTGTCATGGTGGCCCCCGTTACAGTGGATCTCACGGCTGTCTTTGCGAGGGTGGCGGGATTCCTCAGATACTTCCGCGAGATCAGTGGCAGGGTGATTCCGTGCGTAGAGGGTCATTTTGGATGTACCAATTTTTAGGCACGAAGTAGCCTTATAGTATACCCAGGATTCAGCCGGCCCGAGATTCAATTTGTGTGGCCCTTTATGCATTTCGGAAATTTTCTATACGATTTTAATGAGACTTTGCAGACTTGTAGAACTTTGAACGCTGATTCTCATGCTGAAATCTGGTTAAAAAGTTGGTGGCCAATTTTGAGAAATTTGCTGTCAAAATCGCCGTTTCCATGGCAAAACTCGACTCGTCAAAGGAAAAAAAAAGGGAGTGGGGGGAGCCGAGCCGGGGCGGACCAATAGCCGAGCTTCTTTTTGGGTCTGTACAGCTTACTCCAAAAGCAGAAATCAGCACGTTCGAAATGAAAAATTTCTTTGACTGCAGGTAGACAAAATGCAACAATAGAATTGGTGTCGGTTCGAACGCAGTTTTTCGGGTAAAACTATCCAATACCGTAAACCGGGGTAACTTGAGACAGCAAGGGTAACTTGAGACACTTCTGCTTTTCCACCTTTTTGGAGCTGCCAACTGGCTCAGCACATTCCGAGGTCAAAACTGCCCCAGCACTTTTTTTCATACTTGTTTGGAAAGACGATTAAGCGTTTGAATGGCGGGTTAGGACCAAGCTGGTCAGTTCTATAACGATTTTTCAATTTTGGTAAATTTAACAAATTTAGAGAAGTGTTATAAGTCTCCCTTGGTACTCGAAACACGTCTTGCTGAGACCCAATTGGCCGTAGTATCTTTCAATCCTATTATTTTAACATTCTAAATGCAGCATTGGTTTTGAGGGACACCCATCATTCATCGAGTGACTTTCATAGAAAATGGTAACTGTGCGGGGTAACTTGAGACACCAAATTTCATTGAATTGGACGGGAGTTGAGTGGCGTAACTTGACACTTGGACCTCCTTGTACTACAGGGTGGTTTAAAGTAACGGACCTCTCCGTTCTAAGATCAAAACTAAGCCGCATTTGATCAGGAATCACTTTTTTAGACAGTGTAGAGGGTTCCAAGTGGATATGCAGCTTAAAGTTGGAGTGTTTTCTCAACTACTCACGGACCAGATGAGACATAATAAATCTTGAAGTTTCAAAAGATGGAGAATTTGATTACCTTTCCAACGAGCTAAATGTCATTGAAATCGGACAACTTATAGCCCAAGAACCGTCGATTTTTCGAAGAAAAACAACTAAAAATAGTTAAAGGATTTTGAATAAATTTTAAAAATTGACTAAGACTATATACCTTTGCAGGAATGGACTTGTGTACGTAGAAATAAAGAAAAATGTCTTAGCAGGTGTCAGGGTTGGATGCGAAATGAGAGAATCGCTGTACTTAGTTGACAGGGTTGGATGTGAAATGGGAGAATCGTTGCGATTCTGAAGTGCCGTTATCCCTCAAATTACCAAATGTTACTTTGATGGAAAAATCTTAATATAAGGATCAAAAATCTTCTAATATATTCCACAAGTAGTTCTTTTCATTGAAAATAAGTTAAATGTCTCAGAAAATCAGTATGGACTGGCAAAAACCCCACTTCCGTCAAAAAGCAAAGTAAAAACTAGGTGTGTCTCAAGTTACCCCAAATGACGGGGTAACTTGAGACAACTTTAGAGGCCCATTACTCTCATTTTAGGTGACCCCCAAAAACTTCATGGGGTCCAAACCGAATGTTAACATGTGAAATTAAACATAGTTGGGATTCAGGTTGGTGAGAGAAGTGTTGTGGACACACGGTCCAAAAAACGTGAAATATTGTCTCAAGTTACCCCGGTTTACGGTAATACTTCTTGATTGGAGTGTTTTTGGACATGCGCAGTAGGTTTGCAACCTGTTTAACAGTTTAACCAACTGTAGCATTTGAAATCTGTATTAATTTTGCTCTCTTTCTTGTTTTTTCTTTGTTTCCTGCTTTTGAAAAATCATATAAAACAAATTTTCAATTTTTGTGCGATGACTTTCTAAAAAAATATTCACAGAAAATTAGCCATACAAAAGTTCTTTTTTTCTGACATATAGTTTCTCAAATATTCCTTTTTTTCTGTCAATAAAACAATTTTGTTGTTGTTGTAATTCAGTTAGCACTAGGACCACTTCGCTCCACCTCGCGACTTGCAGTGCTCATGTTCCTCGAACAAGACTCACCCGCGTTTCGAAACCATCCCTCCCGAGTTTATGAAGTTTGTCAAACCAACCGTCGTGGTGTTGATACGTTGTAAGGGAGAACTATTACACAGAATTGAAGAAAACATGACTAGAGAACCACAGCCTTTTGAAACAAGCCAAACAATTCAACGTCAGCAACAATGGATGGGCAGTTTTAATGCGCGACTGCTGGTGCTTTCAGCTTCGCGATTTTCGCAAGGGCGCAGACGCCGAGAAACTAGTTGCCAACCCGTGAAAATAAATTTACTGCCTTCTTTCTGCCAAGAACATTTTAATAATGATGGACTTTAAAGAAGTTCCATTGTTAGAACACTGCGGAATACATTAGCATTGGAATTTTTTGAATTTACCAGCATTTTGATTTCTATTGTCAAGTTTAAATTTCGACGGGTGGCACATCGACCACATTGGTACCACTGCCATTGGTAGTCCCCTGAGCCACGACTTCACAACACCACTTCTTTTCTTCCTCCACACTCTTACACAATAATCAAATTGACTTCGTGACTCCTAGGATTTCTTGAAATCGTATTTTTTTTAAAGTTCAACTTTAGGGGCTAAATTTGGTGTAGATGGCATACATAGTACCCCACAGTATCCCTCTGAGCGTGGCAGCGCTACAAGTTGACTTTTAATTTCATCCCTATGAAATACGGCGGAATTTACAGAAATAATGACGGAATTTACAGATTGCGGAATTTACAAAGCGAAGTGTTTAGTCTCCTGACCCGCTGGGTTACAAGATAGGTAAAAACTGTTGACGGTGTCATTTTGAGCATCCCAAATAGCGTTTTTCAGCGGAGGTTGTGGGAACTTTCTCCCTCAGATGGAGGAGCTACGGCCCGAAACGGAATTTACATCTATTTTTACACCCTTACCGTTTTTAACAATTCTGACGGCCTGGAAGCGTCGTTTGACCGCCCCAGGTCCCGCGGGCACGGGCTTCTGGCAGCGTTTTTTTATGTTCTTTCGATCCCAAGTGGTCGCGAGGTTCTTAAACGAAAAGGAACCCCAGTAGACCGTCAGTTGTGAAAGCAGCATAGGTCACATGGTCACACGGTGGACATTTTCCCATAGGCTGTTTCGGGTTCAACAAGTGATGATACAAAGGTCACCTTCCGTATTTTTGTGAAGAATAAGTCAGGGAAGAGAGTGAAATAGCCAGGTTTCTTTTGATGTGGCTCAGTCATATACTACAGCATGGCAATGTTGTCTTATAGTTGTTGGTGACCATGACGGAACTTACAAAACGACACTTTAGCAGCTTACAAAACCTAGAAAAACAAAAGTTAGATTGACTTATCCACATGAGGACATGGTCTTCATTTAGTAAAACAAATTTGAATTGCCCTAGCTACCAAATCACCCTTAGTTCAGGCGCAAGGCCACGGTGACCTGAAATGACCCCCTACGCACGGAATCACCCGGCACTCCCGCGAGTACTGCTAGTCCCGCGACACCCCCTCGACAGGTCCTGCCGCCCTCAGTGGCACCGGGTGCCTACCTCGTAGGCGCAAAATCCAATTACAAAACACCAATCATCTCCGTACCTAGACGTTTGCGCCCACTAGTTCACTGGCGAAAAATGGTCCTTTAGGGATGCCCAAACTGCCTGCAAATTATTGACACATTGAGGAAACTCACCCTGTATGTATATATAAGAAGAAATTTCTTCTTTTATTTTTGTAGGCAATAGTACCTGGTTAATGACGACATGGTCAGTAGGTGCTGAGAGTGTATACTGCCATGACGTTGCATCGAAGCCATCATCTCTGAAATGTAATTAGAGCGTTGCGGTTATTCTCTGGTAACTGAAGAATGTTTGTGGCCGACTCTTTAAGATACAACCTGAAGCCAGACTTGGAGGTTGACACCTACAACCGTCAATTTGACTTCCGTTCCACCGGAACCCAATCCCTCCCCTCATTCCAAAGTGAAACCAAGCAGTACAAATTGCGATCTGGGAACGCCAATGCATTGCGAATTAGTTCAGAACTATTATCATGTCAAATTCTGACTGTGATATTCGACTATTGCCTTTCATCCATGTCGCGTTATGGTCTGCTTCCACGGTAATACCTTATCATTAACGTCAACCTTGAGACCTTGATTCAAGTTTTTAAAGTTAGCGAAGGTAACCAACGACAAGGTGACACTGCGTCAAAACTGTGCAGGCTGAGCTGCCGGCCCAGTCCTTGCTGCCCGTCCTCGTCTTCTTCCACGGTGGGGGGCTTATAGTAGGCACTGGCACCAGGAACATGTACGGCCCCGACTACCTGATGGACCGCGGCCTCGTCGTTGTCGTTCCTAACTACCGCCTGGGAATATTCGGTAAGCGGGGAGTTCTTACTGACAAAGCAAGGGCCGCATCTTACGTCAGAGCTATGTCTCGTGAAATTTAGTTCCTCTACTGCTGTTCACTGCGAATCGAGCTGCGAATGGTCGGTGCTACACTGAATAACCAAATGTGGTCTATACCGCACCCACTGGTGTGGTCAAATGGGTGCCGTTTTGACCGCACCAGTTGGTGTCGCCAGACCACGTTTAGTGCGTTTGGTGTGGTCATTGCGTGGAAAAACCACACGAAACGTGGTCTAGACCACACCAAACGTGGAAACGTGGTTCACGTTGCAAGGGTTACGAACTTCTTCGAGAGTATTGAAACCAAACCTCTGCCTGGCAAACGCTATGCACTTCTCGGGATAACATAAAGTTTAAGGCAGCTTTGGCTTTTTGCCCCTACCTATAGCCCTCAGTAAATCTAAGTGAAAATTACCAAAAATGTACACGCTTATCATCTTCCGTTGGTTTTCGTGCGTAATACGATGATTTTCCATCGTAAGGTACGACCAATTTCTAACCTGCATAATACGCACGAATGTCAACGTAAGGTACGTTGGTTGCGATTGTAGTACGATGACATTTCAGCGTAATACGCATGTTTTGATTTCAGCGTATGTTACGTTCGCGTCACCATCGTAAGATGATATGTGTGTAATAATTCAGTAACAAAGTTAACTTAGGTGCACGCCAGACCATAGCTTGTAACGCTTCGCAATGCTGCGCCAGTGCTGACAATTCGCGCCTGTCCTTTACAGCTACTTACGTTGCCCTGTGGCGGCATGCGGTGCTCGCTTGCCTTCTAAAGGCCCCTGCGCCTGCGCTAGACATCCCGCTCCAAATCCAAAAGAATCTTTTTGGCGATACGATTGAGTATCACCGACACGAACGAAAGTATCGCTAAAATTTGGCGATTCTTCGAAGCTTGGCAAACTTTGGCAAAAACATTGGCAACTCTAATTGGCCCAACAAGATCACTACGGATCATCGTGAACTCAGACCCTTTGGGAATACTTTTCTGCACTCCCTTTTTAACAGGTGGTGCCAGGGGGTGGCAACGGCCTCGGGAGAGCGTGAAGCGATGCTCGCGCCGTCAGCGCAGAGGTTGCGAACTTGTTCGAGATCATGAAATCTAGACAGTGTTTTTCAAAACGCTTTGCACCAAAGGAAAGTGCTTGAAACTTAGGGTGCATTAAGCTAATTGCTCTTCTCGAAACTCCCCTCTGACTTTCTATTAAGGTGCAGTAAAATCACTGAAAAACACGAGAAATCATAAAATTCAGGAAAAACTCGAATGCGCCATGTTGAAGTAAATGATTCCGCCCTTGTGTTCGGTTGAATTGGAAGTATCGGGCAGTCTTCTAGGCCTAATGCACCTTAAATTTTGTGCTCTTTTGATCTGCGCAAAGCGTTTTGCAATCAACGGGCTAGATCTTCCAATCGAAGCAAAATAAGCAACCCCTGCACCTCCCTCGCGCATGGCTTCACGCGCTTCCTAGGCCGTTGCCGCCCCCTGGTGGTGCATTGCTGCTTTCCAACATTTTGGTGCATGTTCAGTTTGCCCATGTAATAACTTCTTAATTTCATCAAAACACATGTGTCCTGAACGACGGTGCCATAAATCAAGTGGTTGGAGCTCACTCTGAACATCAAGAAAAGTCAAGTTGCAAAAAGTTGAGTTGATTCGGAAGTTGGCCATAAAAGAAGAGTTAAATCCCATTCAATTCTTGAGCTTTTAGTGTAAGATCTCACTTTGAACCATTGATTTCGCAAACAGTAGAATAAAAATTAATCTGAAGGCCCATTTAAGCAAGGGCAGCAACTTATATGAGGTTTGCGGATAAATCTGGCACATGCGTCCGTCTGCCTCAGGTTTCCTTAGCAGCAACACATCGGATGCTCCCGGCAATGCAGGACTCAAGGACCAGGTGCAAGCTCTCCGATGGGTGCAGCAAAACATACGGATTTTTGGCGGCGACCCAGCAAGAGTCACCATTTACGGCGAGTCAGCAGGCGCCACGTGCGTGCACTACCACGTCTTGTCACCGCTGTCTGCTGGTAGGATGTCAAAGAGCTATAGGGTCTTCCCATTGACAAGGTGCAATCTTCGTGCCAAATTTGGCACACTGCAAGAAAAGTTGTGAATGGTACTACAACGAACACTGCAAAATAATTCCGTGGTTTGGTACGGACAGTGTACGGAAAAGATACGGTCCTTCCGTACGGGTTCTCTGTGGTCTCCATAAGGATCTCATGTAAACTGGTGCGGCAAACATGTACAGAACTTCCGTGGTTGGCAAGGTACGGACGGTCCAGGTCAAAACTTGACCAGACACGTTCCGTACTATTTCCGTACTTTTTTCTACCATAGTGTATTGTTGCATGCCCGCGGGCAACGTTACGCTTTGATAAGTCACGTGATTGATTACTGACAGCCCCTGACTTGTTTTTGTCTCCTAATTCTACGACGATCAAAAGTCGCTGGCGGGAGGGTGACTGCAGTGCCGTTTTGGTGAGGTAGGTGCTCCGAAACGGACCGAGCGCCACCGAAACTAGACCGATCGTCGCCGAAACAAACAGAGGGCCGACAGAATGGTGTCAGGGTGTCGCTGTTCTTGTAATTTTCTAGTTTTGGTGCTAAGACGTCACCGAATCCGCGAATCTGTTTTTAATGTGCGGACATTGCAGAAAGTACAACGAGACTTGTACATACCAGAACGAGGTCTGGACGTCACTCCACTCGTCATGCCTGTTCCAATGTACTTTGTACAACTGTTAAGTCCCTTTCTGAGTGTGTAGGAGAACGGGGGAACAAACTGACAAGTCGAGGCTTGCTGGTAGAATGAATCTCTGCGGAAGGCGAGCCACTGGGAGTGGGGGTGTGCTTTGGTTGACCGCCACTGGGGGCGCTAGTGTCAAGCTTATTGAAAGTATAAACCTCATTATATGAAGTCACAATTATTTACAGTACTTTAAGATACAGCACTCCTCCCCCCAAATGGCTTTCCCTCGCGACCCTTATTTATCAAGAACCTATAAAGCCCCAATCCGACTGACTCACTGACTGACTCACTGACTCACTGACTCATAGAAATGTTTGGGGTGAAGGAGTGGTCGTAGAGACTTGCGGTTTTTTCCATTCGATTCCAAATTTTATGGGAAAATTGGGAAAAATCCCAAAAGTCGAAAATTCCTTACCGTTTCCGAGAAAACCTACTTTATCTACAAAAAAGGGGAACAAATTTCTCACCGTTTCCGAGCAAACCTACTCAATCTTCAAAAAAGGGGACCGACCGACTAGAAATTTTTATTCGCCCCATCGGTAGGTCTGGTCGAGACATTTCCGAATCTGTGCCGCAATCCGGTCTCCGTCACTGGCAACATCCTCAAAAAACGATTAAATAGGCCTAAATTCAACAAAATCCACTCAATCTTCAAAAAAGGGGACCGACCGACTAAAAATTTTTATTCGCCCCATCGGTAGGTCTGGTCGAGACATTTCCGAAACTGTGCCGCAATCGGGTCCCCGTCACCGGCAACATCCTCAAAAACGATTAAATAGGCCTAAATTCAACAAAATCTACTCTATCTTCAAAAAAGGGGACCGACCGACTAAAAATTTTTATTCACCCCATCGGTAGGTCTGGTCGAGACATTTCAGAAACTGTGCCGCAATCGGGTTCTTGTCACCGGCAACATCCTCAAAAACGATAAAATAGGCCTAAATTTAACAAAATCCACTCAATCTTCAAAAAAGGGAATCGTCCGACTAAAAATTTTTATTCGCCCCATCGGTAGGTCTAGTCGAGACATTTCAGAAACTGTGCCGCAATCGGGTCCCCGTCACCGGCAACATCCTCAAAAACGATTAAATAGGCCTAAATTCAACAAAATCCACTCAATCTTCAAAAAAGGGGACCGACCGACTAAAAATTTTTATTCGCCCCATCGGTAGGTCTGGTCGAGACATTTCCGAAACTGTGCCGCAATCCGGTCTCCGTCACTGGCATCATCCTCAAAAAAACGATTAAATAGGCCTAAATTCAACAAAATCCACTCAATCTTCAAAAAAGGGGACCGACCGACTAAAAATTTTTATTCGCCCCATCGGTAGGTCTGGTCGAGACGTTTCCGAAACTGTGCCGCAATCGGGTCCCCGTCACCGGCAACATCCTCAAAATCAATCATCAATTGTCATCAAGAACCTATAAAGCCCCAAAATCCGACTGACTGACTCCCTCACTCATCAATCAAGAACCTATATAGCCCCAATCCGACTGACTGACTCACTGACTCACTCACTCACTCATAGAAATGTTTGGGGTCAAGGAGTGGTCGTAGAGACCTAAGGTTTTTTTCCTTTCACCTCTATCCTTGTCAAAGCAGTCTTCAATATTTTCCGGACCTTGTATGCACCCATTGACTGCCACAGTAGCCAGTGCAATACAAGCTATGTATTTGGGCAGTAAAAGTAGCCTTATTATATGGTCAAAAGCGGTTAAATAGAGCTTTCAAAGAAGCAGGACATTTACTTCCTAAGAAAATTTGCCTTTGGTCACCACGGACTTACTAAATACTCCGGCACGCGCTCCACACATGCGGGGGTCTGGGGGCGGAGCCCCCAGCGAGCAGCGCGAGTTATATATAATTACAAGAACACTGTACAGATTGGTACGCTTGACAATTATAGACAATACAATTGAATACAAACTAAACATATAAATTTGGGTTTACTTCAACCCTAAATAAATCAGACCAATTGAGATCAAACGTCAAAAATCAGACCAATTGAGATCAAACGTCAAAAATCAGACCAATTGAGATCAAACGTCAAAAATCAGATCAATTGAGATCAAACGTCAAACTATGTTTTTCTTTAACAATGAGCTTAGTGTAATTTTACACAGTCCTAATTTCTGCTTAAGTCCATAGGGCTTTCGCCCTGTTTTACTTGTTGAGGGCCGAAACCCTTTGGGTCAGAGAAGGCCTGAGGGCTTGAGCCCTGGTAATAGCCTGCTTCCTTGTCAATTGCTGCCGCAGGTCTTCCCTGCCTTGCTGGCCGCGGTGCTGTTGGAGGTATCTCGGGTTTGGTCTTCTCTCCCTTTGCGGGTGCACCCGCCGCTCCTCCCCCTCCGCGGCCGCTGGGGCCTGGGCCCGCTGGTTCCTTGTTGTGGAGGGTTGCACCCCTTGGCTGTGGCGCCTCGCTGTAGGCTGATGGTTGGCGCCCCGGCCTTGGGGTGCTCCACCGCGGCCCCGTTGCGCAGAGGGCGGACGTCCCGCGTCGCTGCTCCTTGCGTCTTGGGTCTGAGGGCCGGATTGGGGTCCGCGACACCTAAAATCCTATCGAGTACTTACGAGTGCTTTTAACTGTCGGCATGACGCTGCTCATTCTCTGTCACCCCTCCCCTCAAGGTTTGTTCAGTGGCGCTATACTATCAAGCGGTGCGGTCCAGTCAGGAGTGTACCAAGACAAGGATTACGACCTACTGCGAAGGGCCATCAAGTTGTATGGCGGCCCCAGCAGTAGCAGCCCGACGGCCATGGTCAACTTTCTGAGGACTATACCAGGCCTCGTCTTATCCGGCACCTACTCGGAAGTGACGACAGACGAAGTAAGCAATAGTCGGGATGTGCATTATTAGGATCTTTGACATGTCGCCCACGAAACTGAACTTGCGTTTCAAAACGTACGAATTTGTGTCACATTCGTTTGAATGTAGGGTCTGTAAAGTTGAACCATGCGCATGTTTGCTTGCTTGCATGCATGCATGGCGGATCGCTAAGGAATCCACTCAGACGGCTATTGTTTCCATCTGGCATGACTTCAGAAGAAATTTTTAGCCCTAAGAAATGTGTCAGAATTGATAGCAGTGCTTTCAAAGTGGTATTTTTAGCGCGGCGCTCCGGGTCTGGAAAGTTAATCCATGCACATGGATGCTTGCATGCATGCATGGGTTGCGGATCGCCACGGAATCCATATAGAAATGTGTTGTTTTCATCCGACAGGAGTTTAATGCTCCTAACATATTAGCATACAAGATAAAGGACAGTTTGGAAGAGCGCTAGCGACAGCGCGGGAGTGCGCGCGCATTCAAGCAAACGGCGGTGCGTAGCGCTGAAAAATACCACTTAAAAAGCACTGTTATCAATTCTAACACACTGTCAGAAAATTCCGAAAAAAATTGAAAAATCATGGAGTTTTTCCGAAACTTCTGCATGGAGCTCTCCATAAATGCAAATTCTGGTCTTTCACCGAAAAGTTTCGGAGTTTTGAACAAAAATGCATGCTTCACTATCACGAAAACACGAATGAAAGGTTTGCAACCAGTTTAAAAAATGAGGGAAAGGTGAACCCCTACCGAAATTTTATGGAGAATAACTATAATCACGTTCATGGAGACTCCTCTCATTTGCCATCTTTTATCGGAGAGATTTTCTCAGGGATTAAACAGATGTTCTTCGGAGCATTACTTGGGTCCTGATTGGAGATAAAATGCATGTCTTTTCTCAGATATGTTAAAGAGGACTTTGCTGAAGCATTCTCTAGTCTGAAATGGTTAAAGAAGGGACATCCTTCGAGCTCATTTGACTTATTGCCTGAGCGATAGCGAAGCCTGTTACTCCAGTGCGGTTGAAAAGTTTTGTCTGTCTGTCTGTGTGCGTGTGTACACTACTCCTTCTGAACGGCTCGGCCGATCTGGCCGAGATTTAGCAGGCTTATTAGGTATGTTCTTGGCTCGGCACACGCGAAATTTCACCATCCTAGCTCTACTGGTTCAGTTTTTATAGCCGAAAAACACCTAAAAAACGGCGAAAAATCAAGTTTTCTGTCGGTAGACCCCTCCTGTCTGGATGAAAGGGGGGTCTGGGGGGCGGAGCCCCCCACCGTCGACAAGTTGAAAAGCCTGTTACAAGGGTCAACATCTGTCGTAAATTCCGTAATAAAATTAAAAATCATGAATCCGAAAGGGTCTGGGGCGGAGCCCCCACATGCAATTCGTTTTCACGAAATATTCGTGATTTGGATAAAGCATTGTTCCTGCCGAAGGCAGCTAGTGCAACCAGTTCTCAATGGTAAGGTAACGCCTAGGCGCGAAATTAGGAGGAACATGGCAGTCGAGACACTCCGAAGCCTGTTACGGCAGACGGTCTCGGGTTAAACCATTCTTGATCCTTACTTTCCTATGAATATACAAGGCAGGTTTACGCCAGACGCGTATGTTAAGAGGACTTTGCTGAAGTTCTCTAGTCTGACTGGTTACAAGAGTGGTACATACCTTGAGCCTGGCTATGCCTGCCATCGCAAGCATTGGTCTCCAGTCGGTTGACTTCTTCGTGTTGCATGTGTGGGGCTCACGTACTCCTTCGACCCCCCTTGAATTCTAGAGCTAAGGTTGCTTATCGACAGCAAACACCATCCTGACGCTCTCTGGTAAGTTTTTATTGTCCGAGTCCCTAAAGGCGAGCAAAATCCAGCTCCCGTAGACCCCTCTTTCTTAAGAACAGAAGGTCTGCGCGAACACGTCGACATTTTCAAGCGTTTTTTAAGGTGTTAATTTGTATAAAAGCACCCTACTAGGATGAGTGAAGATTCGGGGCGAGCCAAGGACATACCAGTTCAATAATGCTGGACAAGCATCTCAGCCGATGGCCAGCCGTCAGGAGGGTAGTGTACCCACGACGGATGACAACAGACAGCAGACAGCGAAAAATTTTCACCAACCCTGGAGTAACAGGCTATCGCTATCCTGAGCTTCCTAATAAAAAAATGAGCCGAACAAGTAGGGGTTCACCTTTCCCTCATTTTTTACTGGCTGGAAACCTTTTTTTTCGTGTTTTCGCGATAGTAGAGCATACATTTTTGTTCAAAATTCCGAAACTTTTCGGAGAAAGCCCAGAATTTGCATTTATGGAGAGCTTCATGACACAAGTTTCGGAAAAACTCCATGATTTTCCCATTTTTCTCGGAATTTCGTGACAGTGTACTAAAAAGTACGTAGTAATTTAGTGTGTGGCTGCAGGACATGAAGCAGCTGGTGCCGAAGCTCTCTTGCCGTGCCGTGGTCGAGCCGCCGGACGGAGGGGAACCGGCCTTCTTCTCCGAGGACCCCAACGACCTCCTCGTGGCCGGCCGATACAATAAAGTACCCTTGATCATTGGCAGTAATTTCCGCGAGGGCACACTCTTCTTTGTCGGCAAGTTGTGTTCAGTGCATTGCAATCCGAACTGTCTTCTTGGGATGGGTGACCCTCTGTTAAATTTTGTGTACGATGATTGTTGCTGATGTCAGGCGTTTTTGCCACACGTTTCGTATATTCACCGGTGGTTTTAACACCTGAATGTGAAATGTGTTCCGATTTTGTAAAAGAAATGTGTGAAGTTGTTTCCATCTTCTCTACTTAGCACACACTTACATCAGGAATCTACGCCCAGTAAACTACAAGCGTGATCTACAAAATGAAGTGAGTACTCAGTATGCATTTCCAGATGCATACTTGCAAGTACACACCTAAAATCCATACCTGGCAGAGTACACATCTCAGATGCATCCCTAGCTTAGTACTCATCTAGAGATGCATACTTGGCTCAGAATACATACGTAAAATGCATACGTTATAGGTGTGTACTCCTACACTGTTAGAAATTAGCTCCGAAATTTTATGGAGAAAAACCCTATAATCACGTTCATGGAGACTCCATTCATTTTCCATTTTTTTCGGAGAGATTTTCTCAGCGCTTATATAGATGTTCTTCGGAGCATTCCTTGGGTCCAGATAGGAGGTAAAATGGAAGTCTTTTCTCAAATATATTAAAGAGTACTTCGCTGAAGCTTTTTTTTGGTCTGAAATGGTCAAAGAAGGGACAACCTCATTCGAGCTCATTTGACTTATATCCTGTAGCTTTCCCTTTATATTATGAAAACTGAGCTCAAAAAGTAGGGGTTCACCCTTCCCTCAATTTTAAACTGCTTGCAAACCTTTTTTTCGTGTTTTTGTGATAGTGCAGCATGCATTTTTGTTCAAAATTCCGAAATTTTTCGGAGAAAGCCCAGAATTTGCATTTATGGAGAGCTCCATGCAGAAGTTTCGGAAAAACTCCATGATTTTTCCATTTTTTTCGGAATTTTCTGACAGTGCATCTGTAGATGTGTACTCAGTTGAGTATGCATCTGTACTGAGTGCTCACTTCAGTTTTTAGAGTGCAATTTTAAGTGTTTACTTCCCAGGTAAGTTCCTGTAAGTGTGTACTAAGTAGACATGGGCAGACATATAGGTTTGCAGTGTGTGCGAGCGAAAACCCAATTGACTGATAATCGAACCTGACCAGGGATGACGATTACTACTGTCGTATAGGGTGCAGGTAACTGAATACACGGAAAATGCATTCCTGAAATAATATTCCACCCACTTCACTACCATCTAGAACTCAGAACAGGAACTAGCTAAATGGACCTATAAGGTGGCATGCCATAACCTGCCTGCGGCCTGGGTACCTTTCCACTCGCAACGAAAGCGATGCAATTAAGGAGACGAAATCTGTTCACTTCGCCCTCTTTTGTGGCCTTGTCAGCGAACACCGAATCGGGTCTGGACGCAATGCAGCGGGATCCGGGGATCCTGGTCCCCGGCCCGCTGGACAACCTTCTGGACGACGCTGGCCGACGCCAGGTGGGGCTGCAGATCAGAGACGTGTACTTGCGGGGCCGACCCATCAACAACGAGACGCTGCCTGAGGTTGTGGACGTAAGTCTGCCGTAGTCCGATCCCAACTCGAGGTGAACTAAACTAGGGGTACGGCCGTTTAGTTTGGGGGCGTAGTGGGCGAGCGATGCGTCTGAACACATTCTTATAGGAGATGGCGAAGATTATGTGCAAAATAAGGTCAATACAGGGTCTTCCATAACGAAAGGGCCGGACTTAAGGGGGCTCATACATGTTAAACACACTTTGTAAAAAATTTCTTTTGATGTAGATGGATTTAGATTTTACAATTTCTGTGTTAAAACCCTTTTGGATAATTGAGTAAGCTTCATTTTGGCTTAAAGGAAAGTGACTTTGGACATTTTTTGGAGATTTAGTCGAAACGTTTAAAATTTTGGTTCTCGTAAGATTTTGTTCGCATACTTGCTCAGATCTGTGGGGAAAAAATCAAGGAGACTCATCCCTAGTAGTGTCATAGAATTAACTACAATGGGCTTTATATCTGCAATAGTTTTCAAGAAAAAAAAATAAAAACATTTTTTTGTAAAAAATTTTGTTTAAAAAATTGTTAAAAAAATTGTTTTTACTTTTTTTTCTTGAAAACTATTGCAGATATAAAGCCTATTGTAGTCAAAATTCTATGACACTACTAGGGATGAGTCTCCCTGATTTTTTCCCCACAGATCTGAGCAAGTATGCGAACAAAATCTTACGAGAACCAAAATTTTAAACGTTTCGTCTAAATCTCCAAAAAATGTCCAAAGTCACTTTCCTTTAAGCCAAAATGAAGCTTACTCAATTATCTAAAAGGGTTTTCGCACAGAAATTGTAAAATCTTGATCCGTCTACATCAAAAGAAAATGTTTACAAAGTGCTTTTAACATGTATGAGCCCCCTTAATGTCATTTTCGTGATTATCTTACTGAAAACTGCAGGAGACAATGGGAAACTCAACTTTGAAATTTTGGTCACAAATTGGTAAATTTTTTGGAAAAGAAAAGGTCTGGGATGAAATTGGAAGTCATTTTCGTGATCAGCACACCAAAAACTGCAGGAAAGTATGGAAAACTCGACTCGAAAATTTTGGGAAAAGTGAAGGTCTGGGATGAAATTGGAAGTCATTTTCGTGATCAGCACCCCAAAAACTGCAGGAAACTATGTAAAACTCGACTTGAAAATTTTGGGAAAAGTGAAGGTCTGGGATGAAATTAGAAGTCATTTTCGTGATCAGCACACCAAAAACTGCAGGAAACTATGTAAAACTCGACTTAAAAATTTTGGGAAAAGTAAAGGTCTGGCATGAAATTGGAAGTCGTTTTCGTGATCAGCCAGCACACCAAAACCTGCAGGAACTATGTAAAACTTCTAGGGCTCTGCTTTCAGCATCTTTCGAAGTCGAGGAGAGACAGTCATCTCATCAACCATGTCAATAAATTTTCTTTTTCACAGAATAAGCAAAGAGGCGTTTGCCTTCTGAGTTTTTGTCAGTTGGCTTTTTATATTCATGACCATACGCCTATACTGAAATGCTGTTCTGACAATTTTCTTTGCATCATCTGACATGGAGGAGGGATTGACCCCACTCATAGAGGCAAGCTTCTTCTGACTCATCCTGGATTTAGGAGTGTGAGAACGATCACGTGCTCCTAAAGTTTCAGTTGATCCTATAATCATGCAAAGGAAAAAAGTTGAAAAATAGGTAAGGACCAAAGTAGAAGAAAAAAAATTGAGTGAGCACTTCTTACGTCTTCTAGCCTCCACCACTTCACAGACGACAACTTTAGCAGGGGGCTCCAAGTGCTTCAAATCTAGATCTGGAGCCTCCTCATCCTCCTCACGAAGTCGTTTGCCTTCCAGAAAATTGAAAAGTAAGGAGTATAAAAATCAAATTTAGGGCTAAAACTTCCCATATTGCAGCCCCTACCCAAAAGCAAATTTTAAAAAATACGATTTCAAGAAATCCTAGGAGTCACGAAGTCAATATGGTTATTGTGTAGGAGTGTGGAGAAAGGAAAAAAGTTGTGTAAAAGGGATAGGGGGTGGTTTGGGTACGAATGGCAGTGGTACCAGTGTGGTCGATGTGCCACCCGTCAAAATTTAAACTTGGCAACAAAAAGAACTCAAAATGCCGTAAAATTCGAAAAATTCCAATGCTAATGTATTCCACAGTGGAACATCTTTGAAGTCAATCATTATTAAAATGTTCGTGGGGGAAAGGAGGCAGTAAATTAATTTTCGCGGGTTGGCAACAATCTTCTCGGCAACTGCGCCCTTGCGAAAATAGCGAAGCCGAAAACACGACTGTTAGAAATTAGCTCCGAAATTTTATGGAGAAAAACCCTATAATCACGTTCATGGAGACTCCATTCATTTTCCATTTTTTTCGGAGAGATTTTCTCAGCGCTTATATAGATGTTCTTCGGAGCATTCCTTGGGTCCAGATAGGAGGTAAAATGGAAGTCTTTTCTCAAATATATTAAAGAGTACTTCGCTGAAGCTTTTTTTTGGTCTGAAATGGTCAAAGAGGGGACAACCTCATTCGAGCTCATTTGACTTATATCCTGTAGCTTTCCCTTTATATTATGAAAACTGAGCTCAAAAAGTAGGGGTTCACCCTTCCCTCAATTTTAAACTGGTTGCAAACCTTTTTTTCGTGTTTTTGTGATAGTGCAGCATGCAATTTTGTTCAAAATTCCGAAATTTTTCGGAGAAAGCCCAGAATTTGCATTTATGGAGAGCTCCATGCAGAAGTTTCGGAAAAACTCCATGATTTTTAAATTTTGTTTCGGAATTTTCTGACAGTGCGAGTAGTCGCGCGTTCAAACTGCCCCGCCATTGTTGCTGACGTTGAATTGTTTGGCTTGTTTCAAAAGGCGGTTCTCTAGTCGTGTTTTCTTCAATTCTGTGTAATAGTTCTCATTCACAACGTAACAACACCACGACGGTTGGTTTGACAAACTTTATAAACTCAGGAGGGATGGTTTCGAATCGCAGATGAGTCTTGTTCGAGGAACATGAGCACTGAAAGTCGCGAGGTGGAGCGATGTGGTCATCGTGCTAACTGAATGAAAAGAACCATCAAACAAAAACTAGAGCTAAGACAGAGCTAAGAAGTATAATTTTGTTTTGTTGATTCAGTAAAGAGTTGACAAATGAAAAAATTGTTCTATTTTTTCAATATTTTTAAATCTTTTCTTCAACATGTGTCCTCAAAATATATTCAGATATAATGTCATAATTTAAACAGATTAATTTTGTGGTAGAAAATACACATTGAAAATAAAACACAAAACTCACAATGAGTGTAGGTTTCCATGTTGGTATGACTGTGTAATGTTCCGCGCATGAGCAAAGACATTCCCATTAAAAATTTTCATCAGGCAGTGCCAATGAAAAGACTGCGTCCAAAAAACCCTCTTGTGCGTTACATCTGTTCTATCACAGTCGCGGAAAGTTTTTTTATTCGAACGTCCTTTTTTAAAGAAGCGACCGTTTTTGGGGTAACCTGTACACAAGCGAAAAGGAGCCATGCTATTGGTTGGGTTTGGCTCGGCTCCCCCCTCTCTCTTCCCTTTTCGTTGACGAGTCGAGCTTTGCTATGGGAACAGTGATTTTGACGGCAATTTTCTCAAAATTTATCGCAAAGATTTCAACCATATTCCAGAATTGAAATCACGTCTCAGAATTCTACCAGTCTGCAAAATCTCATCAAAATCGTACTGAGAGGTTTCGACTTGCATAAGGGGCCACGCGATCAAATCCCAGCGAGGCTGAATCCTGGGGGATACTATAAGGCTACTTCGTGCCTAAAAAATTACCGAGTATACTAATTTGGCTGAGCGATAGCGAAGCCCGTTACTCAGGTGGGGTTGAAAAGTTTTATTTGAAAGGTTATTGAAAGGTCTTATCACCATTCGGTAAGTAATTGGCTGAGCGATAGCGAAGCCTGTTACTCCAGTGGGGTTGGATAGTAGGGTGGATCTTAAATTCTGACCCCCGGTTTTATTGGCGAAATGGGGTCCCTAGGATAGTAGAAGATCGTTAACGAGTTGCATTTGATCCGTAAAAAATTGTATCAGCTTTAGGGGAGGGCTCAAAACTGGGTCAAAACGCCTAAGTTGGTGGTTTTTCAAGTATTGCCGCCGAACCAGATGAAATATCAAAACGCCTGAGGTCTGAAAAGATGCGGAATTTAATTACCTTTCCAACGAGCTATGAGTCATTGTTGCAGCACAAATATTTCCACTTGAATCATTGCATTTTATGCCGAAAAGTGGGGTCAAAAATATTAAAATCAGTCCAATTTCGGTAGGGTGGAGTTCTAAAATTGGCCGAATCGACATCTCTTCAAAGAAATGGATGGGTCTCAACAAGACAAACAAAAAATGTCAACACATGTTATAGGCTAAGATGCGAAATGAAGCAGTATTTTAGCCTCAAAAGTGCCAAAAATCTTCGTTTTTCCACCAAAAAGGACATTTAGCGTGATTTTTTCGGGGTCTAAGGAGCTTTGGTCACGAACCTGCTGGGAGTCCGGGACTTTTCCTTTCAGATTTGAGTTAAGGTGGTCCCGGCTCACCTGGAAACCGAGTTTGGTCAAGTTCCGGCCAGCCGGCTGGCCCTTTTGATGGAAAAAGGATGATTTTTGGCACTTTTGAGGCTAAATTACTGCTTCATTTCGCATCTTAGCCCATGGCATGTGTTGACATTTTTTGGCCCGCCCTTCTATTCAAAAAATAGGGGGAGGGCCTATGCATTTGCCTTTGTGTCTGTGTGTTGTTGTTGTTGTTGTTGTTGTTGTTGGCGTCTGTGTACAAGGAAGGAGTTGAGCTAGAGTAACCAGATTTGGAGGGTACTTCAGGAGTACCGTCCAAACAACTAATCCGGTGGTGCAAATCCCGTCCGGGTCGCACAAGGGCTGCTGCAGGTGCATCATGGTTTACATGAGCGGGAGGGGGATTTCCGCCATTATTGGTGCTAGCAGGGCACATAGGGGTATTTTTGGAATCGGGGCGACGAGACAAGATGAATGGACCTGGTCCCGACCCCATCGGCCGCTTTTACAACCCGGGTGGAAGGATCTTTAGTTAAACTGTAGTTTCAACTACAGTACCAAAACTGCAGTTCCCGAACTAAAGTTAGTTTTAAAAAGAAACTGAAGACTAATTACAATTCCACTTTGCAGTTGAAATTGTAGTTTTCTGTCAGTTCACAATGTAGTTTTAGTGTTGATTTGAAGTTCAGTTGGAGGTTCAGTTTAAGTTTCAGTTACAATTTACTTAATATCCATTTCTGGAAGTAAAGCGACTGCTGAAAATAAATATTCAAAAACTGTCTCTCATCTAGTATGTATCCGTACTTAGTATATATTTTAAACATATTCTCTTATCGACATACTAACGTTGATAGTTATGTCTCAAAACTAGTACGTTTCCATACTTCTTATGCAATCTTCTAGTTGTATCAAGTAAAAGTTACATACCACTAGGGGAACTCAAAATTACAGTGGCTGCTTCATTGCTTTTAAAGCAGTTGAGGTTTACGTTGAATTTTTTGTCGTCTCCCTTTAAAAAAAGTATCAGGTTAAAAGCAAACGTTTATGGTTTATAGCTAATACAGTTGGCTTTACTTTATATGGTATAGTTGTTCGCTGTTTAAAAATTTATGCAAGTTTCCCCTTTTTTAAAGTTAGCCTCCCTAAAGAGACAAAGTAACCTTAAGTCTGCGACAAGTTTACGTAAACTGACTTGTCGCAAAGGTCCAAAATATTTTGCGCTTACATTTTTTATACTGACAGTTTAAAATTAAAATTGGTCATAAAATGCAAGTTTGTCATGAAGAGGACTACAACTTTACATAGGATTACTCTAAAATTGCTTGTAGTTTAAAAGATGTAGAAAAATTCTTAGTTTTGATTTTTTTTTATTAAATCTAAATCAAAGTAATTCTGTTAAGTCCTTCATATACCCTTTTTAAAATAAACATAATATTACATGCTAGTTGTATTAAATAACACTTTCGTTGAGTGAAGTTGGAGCAAAGCATATTGACTACCGCGAAAATGGACACTTAGTGCATCATCCGCTAGGTGGCGCTAGTGTCGCATCATTTACGTCTTCGAGTTAAAAGTGTTCTTGCAGCCGATCAGGGGAATATTTTTGGATCAAACTCTGTGCAGGGCAAATATTTGAGATGCTATGACTCTACCACAAAAGGATTGACCTCGATAGGTGGAATATTAGGGAAATAACTTTGAGTACAACTTTCCTCTCGCGTACGGCTACGGGTCGTAGTTTGGTTAGGCTCCGATCGCTGTGCCCTCAAGTGCATCAGTCCTCGATGCGAAGAATATATTTTACGAGTGTTCAACTCCGAGAGGAGGTGACTCCACTCACGAACACCTTAGGTTGAAAACACCTAAGGTGGCAAAATGAAATCAGGGCTGAGGCTCTATTTTGAATTTTCACTCTCTTTTCGGAAACTGAACCCCAACTACTCTCTTTCTAGTTATTTCAAATGGCTTTTAAGTTGTTCGAAACTAAGGTTGAACTGCAGTTTGACTGCAGTTTAACTAGCACGAAAATGAGGGAGAAACTATAGTTGTTCCAAATAACTGGTAGTTTTTGCATAGTTTAACTGCAGTTTTACTGCAGTTGACTACAGTTTAACTACAATTTTTTTTCTCTTAAAAGTTACTTTTAACTTCTTGATTTTTTAAATTTTTTTTCACTTAAAACAATACATTTTACAACAGAAAAACTCCTGTTTTGTCATATAGTTTTAACTGCAGATCCTTCCACCCGGGAAGTTGGCCAGATCAGGATCTTCAAAAAAAGGGGTCGACCGACTAAAAAAATTTATTGCAGATTTCGATTCGTCTCAGCAAGACCTTTTCAACGAGGGGTCGGAAAGGGGGTCCAGGAGCCCGACTTCGTCTTTTAGTCACATCAGGATCATGAAAAAAGGGGGTCGACCGACTGAAAATTTTTACTTAAGTTTTGGATAGGTCTTGGCAAGACCTCTTCAACGAGGGGTCGGAAGGGGGGTCCAGGAGCCCGCCTTCATGAGTTATGGGAAAAAGTGCGACGGACACGTTTTGCGCTCCTGCTGTGCCTCTTTTGCAAGGAGTTGCAGTAGCATGGCAAATATGTGTATTTTCGGAATGAGGGCGAAGAGACCAATGAAATGGGCATATTCTAAGGACAGTTGGAGTAAAAAGTGTAAGGACTATTGCATATTGTGAATAGAAGGGCGGGCCTAAGTCACGATGGTACATCGATAACTTTGCTTTACCCGCTCACGGTGTGTGTGATGCGAGCGGGCCGAAGGCCCGGGCCTTCGACTGGCCAAGTTGGGTCTGATGCGAGGGCCGAAGGCCCGAGAAAAGGCCGCCGGCAGGCCAAGCTGGGCCGGCCCCCTGTCGAACCGAGTTGCCGGCGCAGCGAAGCGGAGCTGGCAACTCGGTTCGACGGAAGGGCGGGCCCTAGCTTGTTGTTTGTCTTGTTGAGACCCATCCATTTCTAGAAAGAGATGTCGATTCGGCCAATTTTAGAACTTCACCCTACCGAAATTGGACTGATTTTGATATTTTTCACACTAAATTCTTATGGACTTTTTAATGCATAGTTATGCATGCACAGATACGTCCATATGTTATGTATAATATTATGCATCACTGTGTACATTTTATGCAGGAAGACGCATAAAATGTGCACAGTGATGCATAATTTTATACATACCTTATGGACGTTTCTGCGCATGCATAACTATGCATAAAAAATGCGTCCTTATGCATTTAAAAAGTCTATAAGAATTTAGAGTGTTGACCCCACTTTTCTGCATAAAATGCAATGATTCAAGTGGAAATATTTGTGCTGCAACAATGATTCATAGCTCGTTGGAAAGGTAATTAAATTTCTCATCTTTTCAAACCTCAGGCGTTTTGATATCTCATCTGGTTTGGCGGCAATACGTGAAAAACCACCAATTTTGGCGTTTTGACCCAGTTTTGAGCCCTGCTCTGAAGCTGATACAATTTTTTCCGGATCAAATGCGACTCGTTAATGAACTTCTACTATCCTAGGGACCCCATTTCGCCAATAAAAACGGGGGGTCAGAAATTAAGATCCACCCTATTGGATAGTTTTGTCTGTCTGTCTGTGTGTCTGTCTGTCAGCACTACTCCTCCTGAACGGCTCGGGCGATCTGGCTGAGATTTTGCGCACTTTTTGGGTATGTCCTTGGCTCGGCACACGCGAAATTTCTATATCGTAGCTCAACTGGTTCAGTTTTTATAGCCGAAAAACACCTAAAAAACGGCGAAAAATCGAGTTTTCTGCCGGCAAATGCCTTCAGCCTTGAAGAAAGGGGGGTCAGGGGGGCAGAGCCCTCCAGCCCCGGCTAGTTGAAAAGTAACAAGGGTAGAGATCGTGTTATCTGTGGTTGCAGCAACTCTATCTGGAATGAAGGGGGGTCTGGGGGCTGCGGGGCGGAGCCCCCCAGCATGCAACAATTTAGAAGTAACCGACGATGGGCAAGCCATGGCCTGCCGAAGGCAGGCTAGCGCCGCAGGCCAAGGTAGGTACGCAAGGCGCGGATTGGAGGAACTGGCAGCGAGACATCGCGAAGCCTGTTACGACAAGACGCGGTCTGGCGTAAACCTACCTTGTAATGAAAATAACAAAAATACAAGGTAGGTTTACGCCAGACCGCGTCTTGTCGTAACAGGCTTCGCGATGTCTCGCTGCCTGTTCCTCCAATCCACGCCTGGCGTACCTACCTTGGCCTGCGGCGCTAGCCTGCCTGCGGCAGGCAATGGCTCGTCCGCTGTCTGTTATTTTTTAACTTGTTGAATGCTGGGGGGCTCCGCCCCCCAGACCCCCCTACATTCTAAATAGAGTTGTTTTATCTACAGATAACACGATCTTGACCCTTGTCACTTTTTTACTTGTCGAGGCTGGGGGGCTCCGCCCCCCAGACCCCCCCTCCTTCGAGACAGAGGTGATCTGCCTGCAGAAAACTCGATTTTTCGCCGTTTTTTAAGTGTTTTTCGGCTATAAAAACTGAACCAGTTGAGCTAGGATAGTGAATTTTCGCGTGTGCCGAGCCAAGGACATACCCAAAAAGTCTGCAAAATCTCATTGAGATCGGCCGAGCCGTTCAGGAGGAGTAGTGCGGACAGACAGACCGACAGACAGACAGACAAAACTATCCAACCCCACTGGAGTAACAGGCTTCGCTATCGCTCAGCCAATTACTTACCGAATGGTGATAAGACCTCAGCTGATTTACAACTGAATTCAGGGGTGAATTCTGCTGCTGACACGGAATGAGGGGGCATGCTGGTGCCTGGATTGGAGAACCACAAGGGTTCTTCAGAATGGCCACCAGCACGCACAGCATCATCTCGGTCAGCAGCAACAGTAGCACCATTGAGTGGTGAAGAGGCACCAGTTAGAGGACTAGCCTTGGAACTAGAGACGTGGTTAGCAGCCCCTGCCATGACAGGAACTGTACCAGGAGAGATAAGTAAGGAAGGACCCTATAGAGAAAGAAACACAAAGCTGGAAAACTTACCATCTGGCCACGAAGGCTCTTCAGTAAGAGGCTCGGGCAGATGCAGAGTTGGCTTTGCCCAGCTGCCCAGATAAGAGCGGTGTTCGCCATCAAAGTACTGAGAGTTGGTAAAGTGCTTAGGGCAGATGTATCTGTCTTGATGAATCTTAATGGGACTAAGGTTCAACAAGTCTTCATTTCCCGACACTGTCACGCAATGTTTCAGTCTGTAAAGGAGAAATTACGGTCAAAAAAGTTTACTTGTCATAGGTTATACAAACGAAAGATACTTACCTGCAAATTCTACGGGGGAAGCGGTGCATCATTTTCCCGTCTTCGGAGACGGAAGATGCCGTACACCCCGAAATTGCACATCTTCTGATTTTCGGAGCCATAATTTATGGCCCATAAAATAAACATGTGGAAATGGTGGAAATCATGGAGGAATGAGAGAATTCAAATTTCGTCTGCTCAGCCCTGTTCACAAGGTACAGGTTTACCTCGAAGCAATAAAAATCCGTGGCCTACTATATTTTTTCAAAACCATTAATTTTAAGCTTATAAGGTGAAAACTCATTAAAAAAATAAAAGTCTTGTTCATACAATGTGTTAAATAGTGACAAATTTTCCTTTAATTTGCTTTAAATATGATTTAACATCATCGAATAGTACTTTTGGCAAGTTGGCAAAATTCTTGATAAATAGTTTTGAGCAAATCGACGCGTCTTTATAGAATAATCCTAACTGTTAGAGCAGATCCAAGACAATCCTAACCGTTAAATCAGGTTTGTAGCGGATGACTTTATAAAGTCGATATTCTGCCACCAGCTGCCCCATTCTTACGAGGTAACGAGTACGTGAAATCGTGTTTTCCAGTCCCTGACTCAGCGGATAGCATTAACTCGGCCCGTTACAAAATATCGCAAATTTTTTTAGATAAATGTCGCGTTTGAACAAACCTCCATGTTTCACGACGATTTTAGGACTGGTCGTTTCTTTCTGTTCCAGATTTTTGGGGACGAGGCACTGCTGCACGGTATTGAAATCAGCGCCGCTTGGCACGCGCGCCACGTCCCGGTGTACCGCTACCATTTCGTGCTGGACGCCTTCAACGTGCTGTCTACCTTCCTGTCCATTCCGACGCACGTCCATTGTAAGGCGTCATGCATTTGTTCGTAAAATGAAGCAATGCTACAATGCCTCTATGTTCTTCGTAGTTACAAAGAATGTGCTTTGAAGACTTCACGGTTAAAACGGTTCCCAGTTTTCCCAGGAAATCACCTTTGTTCCTACCATGCGCTTTCTGGAAAAACCAGGAACCGTTTAAACCGTGTTTTTGGAGTGGGAGTGAGCAATCTGTTGTGTTTCTCGCTCATCTTTGCACTTCTTTTTCCAGTACCAGGTCATGGCGACGACATTGGCTACGTGTTCCACCCACGAGTCCTAGGAAACTCCAAAGTCCTTGGCAAACGTTGGCGAACAGGAATGGAACGGATGCTTGCTTTTATAACAAATTTCTGCTACCATCGGTAAGCTACCTTCATAATGAGGTATCAGGAGTGACGTAGACTGAAGGAAGATTGAGGTGGGAGTAGAACGTTCGTCAGCCAGGCGTTAATTATTTTCTCGTGGGAGATTGTTTACATCTCAGATATTTAATTTCTACCCTTCTTCCAAGAAGGGTACCTGTGCCTTATGTTGCCTCTAGCTGCGACTGGAGCTTCACGCTACTTTTCGATTGGTCTTTTCCAGCAACCCGACGCCCAACGTCACTGAGCACACCCCTGTCCTCTGGCCGCGCCAGGCCCGGGGCAAGGACGTATACCTGGAATTCGGCGACGAACTGACCGTCAGGCGAAATTTGTATCCCGAGCGAATGGAGCTGCTGACGAAGCTGTACAGTCAAATCACACGCCACTCAGTGTACCGAGTTCCTAAATGAAAGAGACCAAACTGGCGAACACACCTTCATCTCTTTTTCAATAAAAATTGCATTTGCTCTACCTAAAACCAGGGTGTCCCGCGAAATATGTTTGTCACATAATTTGGTAGATTCTGTGTGAACGGGACCAAAACGTAACATTAGTGCTTAGCTCTTTCACATTTTGAGCTCAATCCCAAGGGTCATTTTATGGGCAATTTCATGCTTTTTCAGATGCATTTTACCGATTGGTAAAAAGTTAAAAACTTTGGCTGCAATCGTGCGCGCAGTGACACCATGTAATTTTGCAGACCATTTTTGCATAGAACAGAAAACATCCTAATTCAATGCTAAAACAAAATATTTTGTTTTGAAAATGTTGTATAAACTTTCCTCTTTAAGATGTTACCTGTCGTTTGTCTCTGGCATTCATACTTACCTTTCTATTAACGTCCAAACAGGAGGTTCGAAAATCGTCAAAAGTACGTGCAAATGACGCTACTGCCCCCTTATGAGAAACTCAACAGGCATGGAGAGGCGCGAAAATCCAATTGGCAGGTCGAAGGACGGTTGATTCGAAGACGAAACGCGTTGATTCCATTTTTCGAATGTTTCGGTATCGAACCGTCGATTCCGTGAGCGAATCGAATCGAAACTACGCAGATTCGATTCGATTTCGAACAATGCGCAGAGCGATTCTCTCACGTTTCGGGGCAGTTTCGTTTCTTCTGACTCCTGTGCCCAAACGAGCGCAGATATCGACATGTGGTTTGTTTCTGATGTTAGGGAGGGCCATTACCCACTAAAGGCACACATTTCGAAAAGTTCACGTGCGTTGGATTGGTCGGTCTACCTAGCGTTTGGAATACCCTAAATGTAACTTCCGTGATTGTACCTAGAGAACATACTCGAACTTTCCACCCCCAGTATGGCGGTGTGGTTCGAAAATGCTGCCACTGACGATGGTGATTCGAAGCCTGGCATGTCTCAAGCTGAATTCAACTGAAGACCAATACGCCAGACTTCTTTCAAAGGTACTTATGCTGCAACGAAAAATATCCACCGCATATTCAATTTCACTACACAAATTTCGAAAAAGCACTCTGGACTCTCCCCAAGCTAAACTTTTAACTTTCCATGACATAACCCATCAAATTTGAGTCCCTGGGATATAATTGCTTGGGTCGCGAAAATCTAAGATGCTTTACACAGTCTCAAAGCGGGCTAGAGCATTAAAAAATAGCGTGTATCAACAATTACGTGTAACTTCCGTGGCACCCTTTACCCAATGTTGCAGCAGCACTAGGTGAAAAAATTTTCCGCTTAAATGTCGGGCTTAGAGTATCATTTGACCCCGGAACGACTTATAAGCCACAGCCGGCCCAAGTCAGCCGTTTAAGCCGACTTTCACACTTTGTAACTTCCGTGATAACGTAATTTCCGTGATCAAAACACCCACTCAAACGTTTGGGAATACCTTAGGGCTCATGTTTTTAGGAAGGTAGTACAAGGCCTTTACTATAAATACCATTGCCATAACTGTAGCACCCAATTATCAGAGAAACTTAATGGGATAATTCTCACTTTCAGCAAATCAGAGACGTCAAAACTAAGGGAGGGTGGGGCACCATGACCACTGGGACACCATGACCAGGGGCACCATGACCACCCCCCTCGCTCTCCGGAACTACATTGCCGACGGCAAGCGGTCGACCGGACTTTCGAGAGAATAGAATTCTAAATATTTTCAGCCAGAGCCCTACCTTCTAGCTTCAAGGGTACGACCATAGCACCTCGCCAAAATTTTTGTTACAGCGTTTTGGCTAAATTGGGCGTTTTTCAAATCTGAGATTTTTTTCTCACTCTCACATTTGAGGAGAAAAGTTCGATGTCTTAAGTTTTTCTCAAAATGTCGGCTCTCCGGCAAAATATCCAACATCACATTTAATTCTAAGTAGCTTTCTACTTGCTCGGGGAGCCTTAGAGTCGTAAACTGCATTGTGGGGAGCCATGACCACTTTTTAGTGGGGCACCATGACCATACATATTTGAGTGTTTTTTCTCATATTTTGGTCTGATAATGATTTATTTTCGTCGAAAATTTGCTGTTTGCTTCTGAAATTGTATAAAGGTTGAATAATTGCTGCAGAATAGATAGTTTTATCACAAATCGTGAATCACCAGGATGATTAAGAATGGTTCTGAAACTGAGACTTGAAATGGTAGTTTCTCTTGCACTAAATGAGCTCCAAACCGCAAAAGTTGGCCGCGCAGGCGATCCGTGGCTACTTTGCACCAAGATGGCTCTGGCATTATGAGAAACAGCATTTAATTCACTTGTTTGCAGTGTAGTAACCGCGATAATTTTCTTAAAATTTACCAAATTGAAATCTGCATACGAATTTGGATTCGTCTTAGCAAGACAAACATAAAATGTTAACACATGTCATAGCTTTGGATGTGAAATTTGAAAGCCTTAGAGCGTTAACTGTTTTAAACCGTTCATTTTAAGGCAACTTAGAACGTTTGATACTTCTAAGGTTTTTACAGTGTTTTTTAGTTAAGTTGACTGGCCTGATGGTAAGGACAGCGATATAAACAATTTCAATGAGAATACTGGTAGAAAGTACACTTATTTGGGCCAAAAAATTACTATGGTCATGGTACCCCATAGGTGACTACTTTGCGTTTTATTTTCTAAAGTGTTCTGTGAGCCTGCCGTGCATTGCAGACAAGTTCCAATGGGTGGAAGAGGTCCTTGGAGGTCCAATGAATCCCCTCATGCTGGAAACTTAACTTTTCGAACCTCACGGTGGAGTAGAGGGAGGCACAAAAAAAGTGGTCATGGTTCCCCACCCTGAACGGCTCGGCCAATCCGGCTGAGATTTTGCAGGGTTATTAGGTATGTCCTTGGCTCGCCACACACCAAAATTCAGCTTTGTATCTCAATCCATTCGGTCATATTAGCCAAAAAAAACTTAAAAAACGGCAGAAAAAAGATAACTTTTTAGGTACTTTCAACTTTTTGTCAAGTTTCAGATCGTTTCTTATGTTTTGGAGGCTGCTGATGACGAAAATAGAACCCGTTCGGACCCCCAACCGAAAGTTGAATCCCATTGGTGTAGATTTTGATGACCAAATGCTATTATTTGAGGGGATCACGCCCATTTCTACGGTCTGCCTAGGAAAGCAGTCTGCCGAAGGCAGGTTAGCGCCGCAGGCTAAGTAGGTGTATACGCCAGGCGTGGATGGTCGAAACTAGCGCAGCATCGCGAAGCCTGTTACGACCAGACACGGTCTGGCGTACACCTACCTTGTATTAAAATGAACATTAGCCCTCTAGTCAAGCCAGCAATAGTCGAAATGTCAAGGTGATGATAGAAAGCAGCAAGTTAAAACCACTTGATAGCTGCATCCCTTGCCGTCGTGTGTCAGGGTGAGGCACCGGCTCGCTCTGGAGAGTCATTAGGCTCGTGATTAACAACACAGTTTATGTATCATTTTCTTCAAAACGTCGATAGTTGGCACTTGTATTTTATTACAGTGTAATGAGCGTTGGCAGCGCAATCCACTGCAATTTGGATGGAAAGACTTCACGTCAAAATATCGCGAGACATTAAAGTCTCGCCAAGATTTGGTCAGACCTAAAAGTCTCGTCAAAATTTGGTCAGACGAAAAAGTCTCGCCACAAAACGGTCATACACAAAAGTCTGACCCCAAAATGGCGGGACTTTTGTGTCTGACCACGGCCTTTAGGCCGTCACCGTCCGGCGCATTACGGCCTCTAGGTTAGGGTGGATCTTAATTTCTGACCCCCCGTTTTTATTGGCGAAATGGGGTCCCTAGGATAGTAGAAGTTCATTAACGAGTCGCATTTGATCCGGAAAAAATTGTATCAGCTTCAGAGCAGGGCTCAAAACTGGGTCAAAACGCCAAAATTGGTGGTTTTTCACGTATTGCCGCCAAACCAGATGAGATATCAAAACGCCTGAGGTTTGAAAAGATGAGAAATTTAATTACCTTTCCAACGAGCTATGAATCATTGTTGCAGCACAAATATTTCCACTTGAATCATTGCATTTTATGCAGAAAAGTGGGGTCAACACTCTAAATTCTTATAGACTTTTTAAATGCATAAGGACGCATTTTTTATGCATAGTTATGCATGCGCAGAAACGTCCATAAGGTATGTATAAAATTATGCATCACTGTGCACATTTTATGCGTCTTCCTGCATAAAATGTACACAGTGATGCATAATTTTAAACATAAATATGGACGTATCTGTGCATGCATAACTATGCTTTAAAAAAGTCCATAAGAATTTAGTGTGAAAAATATCAAAATCAGTCCAATTTCGGTAGGGTGAAGTTCTAAAATTGGCCGAATCGACACCCTCTTTCTAGAAATGGATGGGTCTCAACAAGACAAACAAAAGCTAGGGCCCCCCTTCCGCGAACCGAGTTGCCAGCTCCGCTTCGCTGCGCCGGAAAAACTCGGTTCGACAGGGGGCCGGCCCAGTTGGCCTGCCGGGGGCCCTTTTCTCGGGCCTTCGGCCCTCGCATCAGCCCCCAACTTGGCCAGTCGAAGGCCCGGGCCTTGGGCCCCGCTCGCATCACACCCCACCGTGAGCGGGTAAAGCAAAGTTATCGATGTACCATCGTGACTTGGGCCCCCCGCCCTTCTATTCACAATATGCAATGTCCTTACACTTTTTACCCCAAACTGCCCTTAGAATATGCCCATTTCATTGGTCTCTTCGCCCCATTCCGAAAATAACATTTTTGCCATGCTACTGCAACTCCTTGCAAAAGAGGCACAGCAGGAGCGCAAAACGTGTCCGTCGCATTTTTTCCCATAACTCATGAAGGGGGCCCCTGGACCCCCCTTCCGACCCCTCGTTGAAGAGGTCTTGCCAAGCCCTATCCAAAACTTAAGTAAAAATTTTCAGTCGGTCGCCCCCCTTTTTTTTCATGATCCATGTGACTAAAAGACGAAGTCGGGCTCCTGGACCCCCTTTCCGACCCCTCGTTGAAAAGGTTTGCTGAGACGAATCAAAATTTGCAAAAAATTTTTTTAGTCGGTCGACCCCTTTTTTTGAAGATCCTGATCTGGCCAACTTGTAAAAGCGGCCGAGGGGGTTTGGGGGACCAGGTCCATTCATTTGTCTCGTCGCCCCGATTCCAAAAATCCCCCTATGTGCCCTTAGCACCAATAATGGGGGAAAATCCCCCTCCCGCTCATGTAAACCATGATGCACCTGCAGCACCCTTGTGCAAACCCGGATGGGATTTGCACCACCGGATTAGTTTTGGACGGACTCCTGAAGTACCCTCCAAATCTGGTTACTCTAGCTCAACTCCTTCCTTGTACACAGACGCCAACAACACAACAAAAAAAACAACAACCACAAGACACAAAGGAAAAATGCATGGGCCCCTCCCCCTTTTTTTTGAATAGAAGGGGGGGCCCAAAAAAATGTCAACACATGCCAGGGGCTAAGATGCGAAATGAAGCAGTAATTTAGCCTCAAAAGTGCCAAAAATCATCCTTTTTCCATCAAAAGGGCCACCCGGGCTGGCCGGAACTTGACCAAACTCGGTTTCCAGGTGAGCCCGGGGCCACCTTAACTCAAATCTGAAAGGAAAAGTCCCGGACTCCCAGCAGGTTCGTGACCAAAGCTCCTTAGACCCCGAAAAAATCACGCTAAATGTCCTTTTTGGTGGAAAAACGAAGATTTTTGGCACTTTTGAGGCTAAAATACTGCTTCATTTCGCATCTTAGCCTATAACATGTGTTGACATTTTTTGTTTGTCTTGTTGAGACCCATCCATTTCTTTGAAGAGATGTCGATTCGGCCAATTTTAGAACTCCACCCTACCGAAATTGGACTGATTTTAATATTTTTGACCCCACTTTTCGGCATAAAATGCAATGATTCAAGTGGAAATATTTGTGCTGCAACAATGACTCATAGCTCGTTGGAAAGGTAATTAAATTCCGCATCTTTTCAGACCTCAGGCGTTTTGATATTTCATCTGGTTCGTCGGCAATACTTGAAAAACCACCAACTTAGGCGTTTTGACCCAGTTTTGAGCCCTCCCCTAAAGCTGATACAATTTTTTACGGATCAAATGCAACTCGTTAACGATCTTCTACTATCCTAGGGACCCCATTTCGCCAATAAAACCGGGGGTCAGAATTTAAGATCCACCCTACTCTAGGTAGCGGTCAGACACAAAAGTCTCGCCATTTTGGGGTCCGACTTTTGTGTATGACCGTTTTGTAGCGAGACTTTTTTGTCTGACCAAATTTTGGCGAGACTTCCAGGTCTGACCAAATCTTGGCGAGACTTTCATGTCTTGCCTCTAAAGTGGCGAGAAGTCTGACCCTTGGATTTGTAGTGTCCTACCGTGGCTTCGGAATGATTTCAAAGTCGGCGTACACACAAAACTTTACAGGTGATTTTGGATCATATCGTGCTTGGACGTGGAGACGGTTATGCCCGTAAACCAATGTTGGAAAGTGTGGTAAAGTAAAGTTGACCGGCTCGGACGCGTGGTAGACTCCCTGGAAGAAAAGGGACGGGGTAGCGTGGCGTAGATTTCTGACCACCCGCTCTCTCCGTTTGTCAATGGCACATACTCAAGTGCACCAGGAGCCCGAAATGTCACGCTCGTTTGAATTTAAAAAAAAAAACTGATTTTTAGCCGATTAACATCCAAACGAACGTGATAATTCGTCACGCTCGTTTCAACGTTATGTCACGCTCCTGGAATGAGGGTGTGCATGAACCAGTCCCGTGGAAGTTTAAACTAGGGTGTCTTTGAAAGAGTCGTCACTGCGATGGTCACATTTTTGACATTAAGCCGCATTTGGTTGAAGTATATTAGAATTGTATGTTGTGTATAACAAACTCACGTTCGCTTATTCGCACAATGTGGCGGCTTCGGACTAGCGAAATTTGCGGGTTCAGAAAATCTCGCGTCAGGCAAAATTATTAATATGGCTCAAGATCGATCATCGCTCCACACGTTCAATAGTGCCTGGTGAACGTCGAGCAATTTAGACGGATACTGCAAATCATTGTTGCCGCTTTGCACATCGATAGTTAGGATCAAAAGAAAGGTTTTGACCCGCAGATGTCTTTGATTCGTACCTTAGGAAAAATGTTAAAAAGAATTGAAGTTAACATTACGCGGGTTCCAGGTTCGCCCAATCCTCAAGCCCACATCGGTGTACCTTTGGGATGAAGCAGCGTTCATTCTTGTTCATAGACGCCCCGGTGGCTTTCGATACGATGCTGAAGATGCCCGGAACTTGGGCACGAATCGCAGAGCATCCGAGGTTGGGGAACTTAAAATGGAGGGCGTTCTCCTTCCACTGGTTGTTCGCTCGCTTGGCCATGTCACAGAAAAGCTGACAAGCAAACACGTTACGCAAATCGCTTTGGAGATGACGAGCTAGGGACAGCCCTTCCGTCGAGGGGGCAACCCCCTGCGATGTTTGGGGACACAAGAATTCTTAAGGCATGAGATTTCATCGGATTTCTTGCATTTTTAAGCGTAAAATCCACCTAATTTGGCCTTTTTGGGGAAAGATTTCCGGATTTGCCAGAGATTTCTAGGGCTCCCGGGGTCACAGGATTTTTCCAGTGGTTGTCCCCTCGCCTTCCGTGGAACCGAGTTGCCAGCTCCGCTTTGCACTGTGGGTAAAAATCACAGTAAATCCTGTAGTGATTAGTACAGCTGTCACTGTAGTTCAGAGTACAGGATTAACTGTACTTTTTTAAGCGGTCTTGCTACCGCTTCTAGCTCTGCATCCGATCCCACTCATCCCATCCATCCATCCATTCAGCGCGCTCGTGGGACTGCATGGTCGTGTTGGTTCCGTCGTCGTCCTGCGCCGCCACGCCGCGCCGCCGCGCCAGTCCCCACTAAGCTTGCCTTGGCGGAACTTTTTTTTTAAAGGATCTACTGTACTTTTTACGGGATGTACTGCAGGAGTGGAGTGCGGAATATCCTGTACCAGCACTGAGAAAACCTCACAAACTATTTTGGGCCTTACAAAGAAAAGTAGTTTGTATAACAAAGTATTTTGAGCATACATAAGCTTACAAAGTAAATACTTCGTAATTTACGAACTATTTCTTCGTATAACAAAGTATTTTAGTTTGTTATACACTGTAAAAAAAAATTCTGAAATTTCAGACAAAATTTGGCTGAAGTTAATTAACAGTAAGGGGTTCTGAAATTTCAGACCATTTCGGCGGTCTGAAAATTTAGAATAGGGTGGTCTCAAAGTTTAGAATTGGGTGGTCTGAAAATTAAGATTTAGGTGGTCTGAATTATTAGACACGTCCAGTCTGAAGAAAAATCACACAAAAGCACAAAATTGTAACGTTCAACCTTCACTCTTTTGCGAGAGAAGTCTTTGATAGAACTTGCGCGTAACTTATCGGCCGTTCTCTTTACTCGGAAACTCCGAATATCTTGGTATTCGAACCATCGAATCCTCGCTCGTCGGCTTTGCGGGCTATCCATTACACCACGGGACCGCTCTGAGAGCACGGCTGCAGGATACCGATGACTCCAAGCGCGCTCGCTGGACGCTGGGAGGCCACAAATAAACAAACCAAGCGCGTGTTGCGGGAGTTAAACTACGGACAATTTGGGCTGTTCGTGAATATTTAAGATTCTGTATCGAGCGCTCAAATATTGCGGTTAAATTTGGTCAAATGAGGCAACCAGTCTGACATTTCAGAACAATACGTCTCCCGTTTCAGACCCATGGTCTGAAAATACACAACCAGTTTGAAATTTAAGATCAATCGGTCTTCTTTTTCAGGAGAATAGTCTGAAAAGGCGATTCAGACTACATGGTTTTGTACTTAGTCTGAATTTTCAGTCACCCCTGTCAGACTTTTTGTCTGGATGGTCTGAATTTGCTTTTAAGACTGCGAAAGTCTTAAAATTCATCCGAGGATTCTTCTTTTGAATACTTCTGGTCTTAATTAAGAAATCAGACCACCAGGTCTTACAAAATTGGTCTGAATTTTAAGATTTTTTTAAACATGTATGCTCATAATACTTAATAAGGTTTTAAGAGTGAGGTACAGTAAATACTGTAGCCAGGCACAGTTAAACCTGTGTTCTGGACTACAGTGAATCCCGGCAAAAAAATTAACGGGATTCACTGTGTTTTTTTCGCACTGTGTGACGCTTTGCACGGTGTCCTGACATTGGAACATCCTAGTCTGTCATTAGTAAAACGTTCGTAGCAGAAAGGACGCAAGAAATTAATTTTCGTGGATTGGCATCAATTTTCTCGGCTTCTGCGCCCTTCCGAAAATCGCGAGGATGAAAAAACGACTATAGGGGTAGGTTGGGTAAGAAAAGTACACTCGAGGCTCGGGTAAGAAAAGAACACCCGTTATATCTCCGAACTGAAACTACACTGAACCATCACGTAGTGGTTTTAGAAAGATTGGTCATCCGGCTGACAACAAATAAATTTAGCCCAGTTCTACATGTAATATTTAGAATCAAACTGCACGTTTGAAAAAAAACATTAAAAATAACTATAAAAATCTTTTTTTGTAATGTTTGTACTTTGAAGTACAACTTCCTGCAGAATCAGCCGACAGTCCAATGTTAGGTACCGTCAAGTCCCCTAAAGTGGGACGATTTTTACGGAAAATCGTCTGTTATTCACAGAATACACTGCAAATCCAAGTGTAGGACAGGTCGACACTTAAAAGCGTAGACCAGTTTGTCCTACGCTTGCAAGTGTCGACCAGTTGTGTCCGACGCTTCGAAGTGTCGACCACACTGTGTCCGACGCCTGCATGTGTAGGACACTGTTTGTCCTACGGCAAATTACACTGAGTTTCCTATTGTGACCCCACACTTCAGCCGTCGGACATGCTGTGGTCGACACTTGCAGGTGTCGGACAGTGAGTGGTCGACACTTCAAAGCGTCGGACACAACTGGTCGACACTTGCAAGCGTAGGACAAGCTGGTCTACGCTTTAAAGTGTCGACCTGTCCTACACTTGGATTTGCAGTGTAACGATGACACCGAAAATCGCCGGGAATTTAAGAATCCTCATGTCAAAACACGTCTTTTACCGAAAACAAAAAAATTTTTCAGGCCATGGGGCTCCAGTAGGAGCAGCAAGAACCGTGTCCCAATTTAGGAGCCAAAGTCTCCTAAAGTGGGACAAAGTCCCCTAAAGTGGGACACGTTCATTCTTTTTCGCCCTAAAACTGCAGTAGCAAAAAATTTCATAAAATGTATTATGTTCTAAATTTAATTTGGAGCAAGATTGGTTCTGAAGTCTTTTTCGATATCTCGACTGGTTAAGCAGATATGAGCCTCTTCAATCAATAAGATTTCCTTAGATATATTTAAATTAGAAACCACCGTAACGCCTAAACCAATTGAAATACGGCGAAAATCAATGAAACAAAATGGCCTTAAAATTTCATTTCTGACCAAAAACATTTTATGAAATTTTTTGCTCAGGTCGTATTTTATAAGTTTCGAAATGCACGGCAAGAATTAGAGGTTGAAATTTTGAAATTTTAAAACCGTTCGCCCTGCATCTTTTTTCTAAAACATTATTTGTTCAAAAAGTATTTTTACGCAAGGTTTGTTTTATGGTCGATAACGATATCTTTGTCGGTTAAGCCAAGAGGAAGCATTTGCTTTCAAACATTAACTAAATTTTGTGCTGGCTTAAAGCGTACCGAACCGTACTTGCGCGACTGCCTGGGCCTCCAAACCGACCTGGCAACCTAATATAGGCCAGGCGGCGTTTGTAGGACGCTGGAGGTGAATGCAACGCCTCTGAATCGGTCAAAACATAAAAAAACGAAGAAAATTCATGTGTCCCACTTTGCAGCCCCTTAGAAGATTGCTTCCCACCGTAAAACGAAGCATCGGAAACAAATTTTCTAAGGTGCATCTTGTAGATAAAAGAACGCGCTACAACATGTCTGGAGTATAGAATGGTCCGAGCATCAACGGCTCGAAGCCCCGAATCCGCGCTAGACGTCTGAAAAAACTTCTCTTTTTTTCTGCATCAAATTCCAATTTTCAAGATTTTTTCGGGGAGGGGGTATGAGCGGGAACAAGGCACTCTCTGTGGATATGGTCTCGGAGGGGTCCTACCGTCTCAAAAACATTTTTTACCTCGCAAAATATCCACGCGTTGGCCGTTTACAGCCTAAAATAGGGAAAATAGTCAAAATGTC
The DNA here is from genome assembly GCF_012932325.1 of Thrips palmi. Lineage (NCBI taxonomy): Eukaryota > Metazoa > Arthropoda > Insecta > Thysanoptera > Thripidae > Thrips > Thrips palmi. The sequence goes on along the minus strand of NW_023144626.1, from coordinate 12,758,271 downwards.
CCACTTTAGGGTTCGTGTCCACATTTAGGGGACTTGACGGTACCACCTTATAGCTTAGACCATCACCTTTGAAAAACAGTGCCGTTCGATGCTCTTAGGCTTCAACACAATTTTTTATAAGTGTAAAAATGAAATGGGGAAGAAAAGTACAGGCATTAGGGAAGAAAAAAACACCCTCTAGGAAACTAAAAGCGGGATGAAAATTGAATTGATCACGGAAATAGATTTGATAAGGCGAGACAAGCAAAAAATGTCTACACAAGTTATAGAATTAGACTCGAAATAAACAAGTTATTGGGCATTGACGTGAAAAGGGGAAGAAAAGTACTAATATGCTGTACCCACTTCTCTCTGAGAAAAGGCTTCTTGGACCCTCTGTGATGAGTCCATGTAGAATCAGAACCAATTGACCGATTTTGACGAAACTTGAACTAATGGCAAGTGAAAGCTCTCCACTTTAGGGGTAAACCTGTATTGAGCCAAGATTGGTGGTCTCCTGGTTCGAAATAGCAATTCTTTTCGTTGTACTTTTCTCTACCGGTGGTGTACTTTTCTTACCCTTTTCGAGGAGTTCCGAAATCACATATTTTGGCATGTTGTACGTACTATAATCAGTGAACAGTGATCCATTTCATTGGGAAGGCATTGGATTGCAAGTTCACGAGAGCAGAATAGTTGAATCCTCATTTAGAACTGCTGTACAGTGCAAAGTACGCGTTTTGTACTTTTCTTCCCCAACCTACCCCTAGCATTGGATTTTTTTTTGGGAGGGGGAAGGTGTATTTGCTCCTGCTGCCCGTGCGCTCTGAGTTCAGACCGTTCAGTGTTTCCTTTCTCTCGCTATGGTGCCTTTACGCATGCCACAAACTGTTTGCAATCATCCTGTTCCCAACTGACAAATATTGATCCTGTATTGATGAAGGTGTCCCAGTGATAAGACGCTGCTTGTTTATATTTTAATTGCGGTAAAAATTGAATCAGTCAGTTAACATTCTCTTTACCAACATCTGCTTTCACGTTAGCGTCAACGTTTTATCAACAGCAGTGTAGCAATTGTACCTACCCAAAAATTGTCTTCAACGTCAAGTTTCAGTGACAAATTAGCCGTAGCGATCTGTAGGTCAAAAGGTCTTGAAGGATTGAAATGCGTAAGACGCACGTGCAGCACTGCTGACCCGTCCGAGGGACACGGAGTGACCGTGCGCAGAAAGATAATGTACGGGCCCTAAAAACAAAACTCCTATCTTACATTGACCTGTCCGCGCCCGGGAACTAGGTACCAACCATTAACATACAGTATGTAAGTATTCAGGATAGCGACATTCTTAAAATTCCCGACAACCCCCAAAGCCTTTTTTCCGCTTCCCAGTGCCTAGGACTGGGAGCTCCCGGGGAATAACCCTTTAAGGGGATGGGCAGGTATTTCGTCTTATCAGTAAGTGTCAGCCCGTGTACGTACAGCAAACGAACGGATATATTTGCTCTGAACGTGATTGAAGTCCAGCAGCAGTGGGCCCGCCCAGACGATGAACCACCAATGCTGCGACAATGTGTTGAAAATTACTCGTCGATGTCGAATCGAGGAATGTCCATCATGCAGCCGTTCCGATCAACGTTGATTCGACCCCGGATCGTAAATGAATTTTTCGACTGGTAGGGTGGTGCCATGCGTTTGCATTGCGCGTGAAGTGCAATGCCTTTCCATGCATTAGCGTAGCGCATTTTCGGAACGCATTAAGGTAAAAAATCAATTGTGGGTCACATTTTAGAAAATTCCAAATTAAGGCCTTTAATTCTGACCTGGTGACAAAAGTGCATGTGCGGCCTTTAACTTTGGTCCTTGGACTAAGTTTTGAAGCATAAGCCCTGTCTATCATCCTTATTTACTAAGCTGTGGCTGTTTTGAAAATAGTCTGTTTCAGCCCACAATTGATTTTTGGAACCAGTTGTGGGAGCATTCTCGGAAGCTCAAATATGGATATGATGTGCTTAACTACGAGAGAAATTCACTTTTGAATTTATTTTTTGGAATCGTGAAAACTGCAGGATCTGTAGCACAATGAATCAATTGTGGGTCACATCAATTGTGGGCCATTTCGTATTTTTGCCTGTAAATTGACCACTTTTGCAAGATATTTTTAGGGGTTCCGACGAAGGAGGACCCCTATTGCTTTTGACGGCTCAGATTTTTATTTTTTTCCCGGTATCTTCTGATTGGAAAATGGATCCCGCCAAATTACTCGTTATAATAATCAAATAAAGATTCCTCAAAATTTCAAAAATTTATCGAGAGAATTTAACGTAAACGACTAAAACATAAATTTGCAACAATCAAGCACCCTTATCCGTTCACATTTTCCAGAAACGTTTCAAAGAGAAAATGTGCCACTCCTCAAAGCTAAACCTCCTGCCGTATCAAAGTTACAAGAAATCGTCTGTGTTCTGAGAAAATGGTTAAAACATGAAAAAAAGTCTCCATGGCAACGACACGGTGCCATCGTACCTACTGTCAAAATTTAAAGTCGCTGATAAAACGAAATCAAAACGCCGTGAAATTCGAAAATTCCAATGCTAACGCATTGCGCGATGTCCCGACATTGGAACATCTTTGAAGTCTGTCAGTAAAAAAAGTTCGGAGCAGAAAAGACGCAATGAATTAATTTTCGGAGGTTGGCAACAATTTTCTCGGCGTCTGCGCCCTTTCGAAAATCGCGAGGCTGAAAAAACGAGTAGTCGCGCATAGTAGAACTGCCCCTCCATTTTTGCTGAGGTTGGACTGTTTGGCTTGCTTTTAAAGGCTGCGGTTCTCTTGTGATGTGTCCCTCAATTCTGTAACCAGCACGACGGTTGGTTTGACAAACTTAATAAACTCGGGAGGGGTGGTTTCAGAACGCGGATGACTTTCGACGAACATGAGCACTGTAAATCGCGAGATCGCGAGATAGACTGAGATGGTCATTTTGTTAACTGAATCAGGTTTGGGGATGTAAAAATACCGGTAGGATTCAAAGTTACGTAAATAACGGTAAAATTAACGTTTAGACGACAGACTTCAAATTGATTTCCACTAGGGGTACGCGCCGTTTAGTCTGGGCGCGTAGTGTGGCTGAGCGATGCGAATTGACATAGTTTGTGCACTTTGGACTTTGCTTGAGTAGACGAAATGTGCAATGATGGGCTCATATTGAGTGAACTTTAGACCAGGGCACAAGTGGAAGTGATTTTCGTTATCAGAACACCAAAAACTGCGGGGGATCAAAGTCAAACTCAATATAAAAATTTTGGTCCAAAATTGGTCAAAATTGGGTTTAAATGTGAGTCGGGGAAAAAGTTTGGAGGTCATTCTTGAGTTCAGCACCCCAAAATCTGCAGGAAACCATATAAAACTCGACTTAAAATTTTTTGGCCCAAAAATGACCTAATTTGGGATGAAATATAAGTCTGAAGTCGAAATGGGAGTGATTTTCGTTATCAGCACACCAAAAACTGCTGGGATCAACGTCAAACTCGATTTAAAAATTCTGCTCCAAAATTGGTCCAAATTTGGGTAAGTGTGAGTCTGAAAAAATTTTTGGAAGTCATTTTTAAGTTCAGCACATCAAAACTGCAGGAAAAAATAAAACCTTGACTTGAAATTTTTGGTCCAAAATGACCTAATATGGGATAAAATTATAGGTCTGGTGTTAAAAGTTTGGGTCAGGGGACAATTTAGATGTCAATATTGAGGTCAGCGCACTGAAAACTACAGCGAAACACACAATCTCAACTTGGAAAGTTTGACCCAAAATTGCGTAGCTCTAGATGAAAATGTAGGATTGGCATTGAAATAAATGAAGTTTTTGTGACTAGTACACTGAAAACTACATACAATACTTTAGACTAAATTTCTTTCTGTATATTGTTCCTATTTGTCTTCATAAAGCACCCTCTGTCGTCACCAATTCCCTGATGCCACACCAAAGCGAATCCCTCAGTCGAGTAACATTCAATTGCCAGCATTGAATCGCTTAATTGGCTACTTGTATGCTTGGGTCACTATTCGATATTTTTTTTTCCCAACTAATGAATTCACAATTTTATAAGTAATATTTAAGAAACATTTTGCCATTCTTTCATTGTGAACCAGTAATAAACAATATTGATTGGAACATGTTATCACAGTTAATATTTAAAAGAGTGCAGTTTAGGGTAGGCTGATCTGAACCAGTTAACGGGGGCCAATTATTGTCAAACTCAGTGATTCGTCACATAGAGTCCAATGCCAAGGCTACCCAAAACTTAATGAACCGACATATTTCTCTTACTCATGTAAACAATACTGAGTAGTACCAGTTATATTAACTTCGGTGATGTTTAAAAAAATCGTCTCATTAAATCGAATCACTAATTCACTCACCGCTCAAAACCTGAGTCGTCTCTTTTAACCCAAAATCAATTCAAACTCAATACACACAAGCATACATTGATTCTATTAAAAAACATGTTAGTACTTTTTCACTCTTGTCAGCTTGCAGTTTTGAAAAAGAATGTATTTTCGAGTCCAAACTAAGTATGCCTGCTAATTTCAACACAAGTTATTTTTGCATTTCCCTGATTTCCTCTAGTATGAAAATTTAAAAAAAAGGGTGACACTATAGAAAATGAAATATGAAGATGCCCACAATCAAAAGGGGAAAATAAAAATTTTTTTACAATGCTCTGTCAAAATGCACTGACCTGAAGAAGATTCCCCTCTAACGGGGGAGAGGGGCGAGGGAACGAAAGACGTAAATCATTTGCACTTCCATTCTCCATATTTCGCTGTGTTGATACTCCAAAAGGGTTTTAATCATTCTAGAAAGTTGAAAAACTATGGCCGATCTCATTTCCAACCCCTTTTGCTCGTTATTTTGTTTTTTTTGCTTATTTGCTTCTGCCCGTATTTGAGAGCCGCTGCCGCAGGTAAGGGGGTATGGGGCGATTTGTAACAGGGGCGATTCGTAACAAAAGCGTTTATTAATTTAAGTGGGGGAGCAGAGGAAAATCTGAGTATGGCCCCCCTTTCGCTTCAAGTAGAGGGTCTTTGAACAAACGAAGCGGATGTGATCGGTGCTCAGGGTTTTGATTTGGAGGGCGTCTGAAATATAGGGTACACCGAAAACAGGCAAAACTTTTATTTGGGGTTCAAGGAAGTTTCTGTCAGAGGCTCCCCCGGTATGAATCACCATCGAAGTACCGCTGGGGCCTTGAAGCGTGACCCCTTTACAACGAAACCACGTGGCATAAGTTGCCTTCACTTTGTCCAGTGATAGGTTGGGACGGATTTCCTGCGTAACAGGCATTTGGGGGGATTCGTAACAGACCCGTATAAAAACAAGAATTGAAGTATTTTAGCAATTAAAAGCTTGAATTATTTCTCGAATCATCTGCTGCCTAATTTCAATACACTTACACAGCTCAAAATGCATTTTAAAGCGAGTTATTCTATTCTGACCCCAAAATTTAAAAAAGTGAGGTTAGGTTGACATAGCCGGTCAGTTAATGCTGAGGCGGTCAAAGGCAGCTTGTAATGCAGATTTTAAGGCGTCTGCAGGACATCCGAAGAACAAATGCTGGAGGGGATAACATTCCCGACGATGTTTCATTTAATGTGTAGGATGTAATGAAAAGCCCCATGGCTGTTACAAAACACCCCATGCTGGGGCGATTCGTAAAAGCATGCAAGGGTTTGGAAAGCGTCTTAGATTTCAAAGATTACGGACTCCAGATTGATCCAATGGAGCTGCACAGTCTAGATAAAGGGGCCCGACTGCTCAACTGGCACAAGTTTGACACCGATATGCAGAATGTTCTTAATTTTGTATAGAGGATTCCAAAAAATGTTACAAATCGCCCCATACTCCCTTATGAAAATTGGTGAGTGCTGAGTGCTGCCAACCTAACCCTGCTAATAAACCTGATTCAAAAATATGTTTTGAATATTTCAAACGATACTTAACAACGATTTGAAACAAACTCGTGTTGGGGGGTACTAAGGCGACGTTAAATACGAAATCTTGAAACTATAGCCACTGTAGTTGCTGAGAATCGTTGGTGAGTACAAACAGACTCACAGACAGACAGACGCACGACCAGTCACTTTTCAGCGCGCCCAAACACGGCAAGGGCTTCGCTATCGCTCAGCCAACAACCGGAACACCGTGCAATGCGTAAGCATTGGAATTTTTTTTATTTTCATTAATTAAAGGTCCCTGGTTCTCAATAAACCAAGCAGGCACGTTTTTCACTCAAAGAGGAAAAATACATTAAACAGGCTAATTTCACTGTGAGACAGATGCGAGTTAAACGTCCTGGATTAGTGACGAAACTTTTATAGTGCATATTGTAGGGCCGCCGGTGTGGTAGACAATCCAACACCACACCCTGTCATCATGAGGTATTGCTACAGTTTATTATGTATTTCAGTCAGAATGTTTAGTTTGTAGGGATTGATTGGACTCCTTATAACAGGGCCGGACTGGCCTCGGGTGCCCAGCCTGCAGTTGGAGAGCGGTCCCCTTCCGGGCGCTATGTAAGCCCCGCAATGCCCCCCCCCCTCCTCCAACAAACAAAGCCTTATGGCAGACTGGAAGTAAGAGCTAGCGTTGTCATTCGGGGCTGTAGCCTAAGCTTAACATAACCTTCGTATCGTAGTACTTAATGTGACAGAGCAGAAAAATGGAATATACTGTGATACATCAGTCATTCAGAAGCGCAGAAAGCAAAAAATAAAAGCAGAAAAACTACCGTAAAATTCGTCTAAAATAATGGGTCTGACATGGTAGCGAACGCTACTTTGCCATCACCCGCGCACCATGGCATCGAATGATTTCGGCTGTACTAGGGTAAACTTTTTTTTCCTGACCTATTATGAACCTAAATCAGCAAGGGCGTCCCATTTGATATCGTGATAGCTTCACGGTGGCAGTCAGAGCTCTCAAAAAACGCCCATTCAGGCCGACCGCGCCAGGCCGAGCGGCCTCCTCGCTGGCCGCACGGGATCGGGAATTGGAGTGAGACAGTGCCGGAAATGCACGAACACTGTGCGAAAAAACCACAGTGAATCCCGTTAATTTTTTTGCCGGGATTTACTGTAGTTCAGAACACAGGATTTACCGTGACTGGCTACAGTATCTACTGTACCTGGTACAGGATATTCCGTACTCCACCCCTGTGGTACAGTAAATCCCGTACAAAGTACAGTAGATCCTGTTAAAAGAGTACAGTAAATCCTGTACTCTGAACTACAGTGACAGCTGTACTAATCACTACAGGATTTACTGTGATTTTTTTCCACAGTGAATGACGACCGAAGCCGATCGGCTCTGCCGGCCTCTGCGGGAGACCGCCGGCCGGCAGCCGGCCGCACGCGGCCTCTGCCCAGGCCGGTGTTTCGCCGGTCCGCCTGCCGTCTGATTCCGAGCACTGCTTTCGTCGATCTGTCTCTCTCGCACTCATGGGGCGGTCCGTAGGGGTGCGAGAGAGACAGAGCGACGAAGCAGTGTTCGGAATCAGACGGCTGGGCTCGGCCGAGGCGGCCGATGCCGTGGGCGTGACGTCACTTTCCGACGCACAACAGGCGGCCGAGTACAGGCCGCTTGACTGTCCGCGGCCTGGCGCCGGCCGATCACCCAGCCGCTAGGCCGGGCCGGTCGGCCTGCGCAGGCCGAGGCCGGGACGGCTATGCGGCCCGTTTTCAGCGGTAGGAAGGCCGCGTCGGCCTGGCGCGGCCGGCCTAAATGGGCGTTTTTTGAGAGCTCTGGTGGCAGTTTGAAAAACACACGATTTTTCGCCTCCTTGGATGGGCGCCATTTTCACGACTTTTTGAAGGGCCTTCCTTTGAAGCCTGATGGGAGCCGTTACAGTCGTCGCTCGGGCACACACGCTATTTGGGGAGACAAAGAAAGGCTGGAGGAAGGTCTACCGTGAAATTCAAATCGATTGAATCTCCGTCGAGTCTGCTGTGACCCGTCGAAAAAAATGACCCACAATTGATTCGTGACCCACGATTGATTTTTTATCTTACACGTACTCTACAAGCTCAACATTGTACTCAGTGCACACTCTTTAGCGTGTACTCACGAGTACACTCTCTTCAGCGTGTACTGACGAGTTCACTTTTTTCAGCGTGTGCTCACGAACACACTCCCACGAGCGTGTACTCAACTACATATATTCCATGATCTGAGCACACTCTCGTGCGAGTGTACTCATCTAAGTACACTGTGGAAAAAAATCACAGTAAATCCTGTAGTGATTAGTACAGCTGTCACTGTAGTTCAGAGTACAGGATTTACTGTACTCTTTTAACAGGATCTACTGTACTTTGTACGGGATTTACTGTACCACAGGGGTGGAGTACGGAATATCCTGTACCAGGTACAGTAGATACTGTAGCCAGTCACGGTAAATCCTGTGTTCTGAACTACAGTAAATCCCGGCAAAAAAATTAACGGGATTCACTGTGGTTTTTTCGCACAGTGTAAGGGAGGGTGGGGTACAATGGGACGCTTTTTTTGTTTTTGGCCTAGATCCGAGACCGTTGGAGCTAGAATGTCTCCCGATAGCTCAAAATGTTCTTTGTTTATTTGTCTATAACTTTTATTCGAACAAAAAATTGATTTTACGGCATTTTTGGTCTGTGGGGACATTTTGCCGAAAAGTGTCACCTGTCCCATTGTGCCCCGGGCTGGGGCACAATGGGACAGCCTCGGGGCACAATGGGACACACCCTTTTATGAGCTAAAAATAAAGCGAAGGAGCATTAAAAAAATTGTAGGCAACAGGTTTTGATCTATTTTCGTCACAAACTATTTTGAAATAGAACTTACGTCACTGGTTGCCTTTAAAAAAAATACCGGAGTAAGATGTGTAACAAATAAAGAATATGCAGTGTTAAATACAATAAAAGCACAAAAGAAATGTGTGATGACAAAATTCTTGTGAATAACATAATAAACGTATGGTTTGGCTTCATTTAGACATAAACTACAACCAAAACTTGAAAGCCCTTTGATTAACACGTCCCATTGTGCCCCAAACGAGGGTGTCCCATTGTGCCCCGAACGACACGCTGGACTGGACACGCTCTAGCTCTTAAACCCCAAAAGCCAGAGCGCCCAGACAAGTCTCAGTGAACCTCAAAAGACCAACGAACACACTGGTAAACTCGCCACGAACGTGCGACAAATACTTTAAATGCTAGAGGAAAAACAAAATTCTCCGGTCTTGCTAGTTTTGCCTCGTTTTTCTTACATTCGCACTTTGCGTCGACCTGCCAAGAGAACGCTCAGTTGAATAGAGTTCCCACTTTGTGAAACTAACATGGCAACTATTGGCCTATAATCGAGCGTAACCCGCAGATCCTACGAACACCGCAAGGTGGCTAATTTGACAGTGTCCCATTGTGCCCCGTGTCCCATTGTACCCCACCCTCCCTTACACTGCCATCTGAGTGCACTCTCGTCGGAATGAACTTTTCACTGCAAGAAAATACCACAGCAAAAGTACACACATTTCTGGCAATTTTTTTATCAGGTATTTGTTGTACTTTCAAAGTTTCAAAGTTCAACAATTGTTGTACAAAGTACAATGGGACCGGCATGACGAGTGCTGTGCAGTCCAGGCCTCGTTGTGGTTTGTACAGCTCTCGTTGTACTTTGTACAATCCCTGTTGTACTTTTATTGTACAGTTTTTGTTGTACTATTCACACTTTTTCTTGCAGTGTTGAGTACACGCTGAACAGAGTGTGCTGAGTACACTGATGAGTTTGCAGAGTAAGGTGCAATGTGGCTATGGCACAGGCGCAGTTTAAATGGGAGAAAAAAAGGGGGAAATCCCCGCCCCCTCCCCCGATTCACAAAACGCCTGACAGTAGGCAACCAGCATCACATGCCCCTGTGGGTAGGCAAAATACACACAATCGCTGCTCCTGTCGGGAGGATCCTTTAACCGCGCCTGTGCACTTCATGTGGTGCAATGTCTGAAGGCGCTGCACATGTGCTACATTCATTGCCTTTGGAATCGCAGTGTCCCTCAGGTAAAATAATAAAAAGTAAACGGAACGGGCCGAAAAGTTACTCAATTATCGCTACACTGTTAGAAAAATTATGAAAATTCAGACCGAAAGTGTCAGACTTGTCCGTCTGAATTTCGTTTTCAGACTAGAGTCCTAATAATTGGACCGCAGGTCCAAAAATACGGTCCTTGTAGTCTGAAAAAAATTTCAGACGTGGCGGTCTGAAAATTCAGACTTGACAAGGATTAACTAGGGGTACGCGCCGTTTAGTCTGGGCGCGTAGTGTGGCTGAGCGATGCGAATTGACATAGTTTGTGCACTTTGGACTTTGCTTGAGTAGACGAAATGTGCAATGATGGGCTCATATTGAGTGAACTTTAGACCAGGGGCACAAGTGGAAGTGATTTTCGTTATCAGAACACCAAAAACTGCTGGGATCAAAGTCAAACTCAATATAAAAATTTTGGTCCAAAATTGGTCAAAATTCGGTTAAATGTGAGTCTGGGAAAAGTTTGGAGGTCATTCTTGAGTTCAGCACACCAAAATCTGCAGGAAACCATATAAAACTCGACTTGAAAATTTTGGTCCAAAATGACCTAATTTGGGATAAAAATATAAGTCTGAAGTCGAAATGGGAGTGATTTTCGTTATCAGCACACCAAAAACTGCTGGGATCAACGTCAAACTCGATTTAAAAATTCTGCTCCAAAATTGGTCCAAATTTGGGTAAGTGTGAGTCTGAGAAAATTTTGGAAGTCATTTTTAAGTTCAGCACATCAAAAACTGCAGGAAAAAATATAAACCTTGACTTGAAATTTTTGGTCCAAAATGACCTAATATGGGATGAAATTATAGGTCTGGTGTTAAAAGTTTGGGTCAGGGGACAATTTAGATGTCAATATTGAGGTCAGCGCACTGAAAACTACAGCGAAACACACAAATCTCAACTTGGAAAGTTTGACCCAAAATTGCGTAGCTCTAGATGAAAATGTAGGATTGGCATTGAAATAAATGAAGTTTTTGTGACTAGTACACTGAAAACTACATACAATACTTTAGACTAAATTTCTTTCTGTATATTGTTCCTATTTGTCTTCATGAAGCACCCTCTGTCGTCACCAATTCCCTGATGCCACACCAATGCGAATCCCTCAGTCGAGTAACATTCAATTGCCAGCATTGAATCGCTTAATTGGCTACTTGTATGCTTGGGTCACTATTCGATATCTTTTTTTCCTAACTAATGAATTCACAATTTTATAAGTAATATTTAAGAAACATTTTGCCATTCTTTCATTGTGAACCAGTGAATAAAACAATATTGATTGGAACATGTTATCACAGTTAATATTAAGAGAGTGGCAGTTTAGGGTAGGCTGATCTGAACCAGTTAACGGGGACCAATTATTGTCAAACTCAGTGATTCGTCACATAGAGTCCAATGCCAAGGCTACCCAAAACTTAATGAACCGACATAATTTCTCTTACTCATGTAAACAATACTGAGTAGTACCAGTTATATTAACTTCGGTGATGTTAAAAGAATCGTCTCATTAAATCGAATCACTAATTCACTCACCGCTCAAAACCTGAGTCGTCTCTTTGAACCCAATATCAATTCAAACTCAATACACACAAGCATACATTGATTCTATTAATAAACACATGTTAGTACTTTTGCACTCTTGTCAGCTTGCAGTTTTGAAAAAGAATGTATTTCTCGAGTCCAAACTAAGTATGCCTGCTAATTTCAACACAAGTTATTTATGCATTTCCCTGATTTCCTCTAGTATGAAAATTTAAAAAAGAGGATGACACTATAGAAAATGAAATATGAAGATGCCCACAATACAAAAGGTGAAAATAAAAACATTCTTTTTACAATGCTCTGTCAAAGTGCACTGACCTGAAGAAGATTCCCCTCTAACGGGGGAGAGGGGCGAGGGGAACGAAAGACGTAAATCATTTGCACTTCCATTCTCCATATTTCGCTGTGTTGATACTCCAAAAGGGTTTTAATCATTCTAGAATGTTGAAAAACTATGGCCGATCTCATTTCCAAACCCTTCTGCTCGTTATTTTGTTTTATTTGCTTATTTGCTTCTGCCCGTATTTGAGAGCCGCTGCCGCAGGTAAGGGAGTATGGGGCGATTTGTAACAGGGGCGATTCGTAACAAATGCGTTTATTAATTTAAGTGGAGGGAGCAGAGGAAAATCTGAGTATGGCCCCTCTTTCGCTTCAAGTAGAGGGTCTTTGAACAATCGAAGCGGATGTGATCGGTGCTCAGGTTTAGATTTGGAGGGCGTCTGAAATATAGGGTACACCGAAAACAGGCAAATCTTTTATTTGGAGTTCAAGGAAGTTTCTGTCAGAGGCTCCCCAGGTATGAATCACCATCGAAGTACCGCTGGGGCCTTGAAGCGTGACCCCTTTACAACGAAACCACGTGGCATAAGTTGCCTTCACTTTGTCCAGTGATAGGTTGGGACGGATTTCCTGCGTAACAGGCATTTGGGGTGATTCGTAACAGACCCGTATAAAAACAAGAATTGAAGTAGTTTTAGCAATTAAATGCTTGAATTATTTCTCGAATCATCTGCTGCCTAATTTCAATACACTTACACAGCTCAAAATGCATTTTAAAGCGAGTTATTCTATTCTGACCTCCAAAATTGAAAAAAGTGAGGTTAGGGTTGACATAGCCGGTCAGTTAATGCTGAGGCGGTCAACGGCAGCTTGTAATGCAGATTTTAAGGCGTCTGCAGGACATCCGAAGAACAACTGCTGGAGGAGATAACATTCCCGACGATGTTTCATTTAATGTGTAGGATGTAATGAAAAGCCCCATGGCTGTTACAAATCACCCCATGCTGGGGCGATTCGTAACAGCATGCAAGGGTTTGGAAAGCGTCTTAGATTTCAAAGATTACGGACTCCAGATTGATCCAATGGAGCTGCACAGTCTAGATGAAGGGCCAGACTGCTCAACTGGCACAAGTTTGACACCGATATGCAGAATGTTCTTAATTTTGTATAGAGGATTCCAAAAACTGTTACAAATCGCCCCATACTCCCTTATGAGAAATTGGTGAGTGCTGAGTGCTGCCAACCTAACCATGCTAATAACCTGATTCAAAAATATGTTTTGAATATTTCAAACGATACTTAACAACGATTTGAAACAAACTCGTGTTGGGGGGTACTAAGGCGACGTTAAATACGAAATCTTGAAACTATAGCCACTGTAGTTGCTGAGAATCGTTGGTGAGTACAAACAGACTCACAGACAGACAGACGCACGACCAGTCACTTTTCAGCGCGCCCAAACACGGCAAGGGCTTCGCTATCGCTCAGCCAATAATTTGCCCCGCGAGTCTGAAAGTAGAATTCAGCGCCCGGTCTTAATTTTCTGCCCGACTCGTCTGACTCCCGCCCCGTCTCTCTACATACGCTGCCTTAATCGGACTGCCCCGAAGGTAGCACCTTGAGCCCCAGAGAGTAGCCCTCTTTATAGCGCTCTGGCAGCACCTTGACCAGCTAAGCTAGTAGGCCCGAAAGCGATCTAGTTTGTCTCGGACTTGTCCGGCTGAGTTCATTCGGCACCGAGCAGCGCCGAGCACCGAGCCGAGCCCAGTGCAGCGGGGCTATATATTGCTATATAGCTATATATTAGATTTGGAGCGAGCGCGGCTAGGAATGTTGCCGGCGGCATCGACTTACCCGGAACATAGCGGCGCATTGCAATGAGCACTTGCTAGCCCGAGCCCAATAGCACGATTTGGGATAGCGGAACAGCGATGGAAACTACGTGATAGCATCACCGAAACGATCTACTCGACACGAAACCTGTCGTATACGTACCTGACAAGAATATCACGTTGCGAGGTCGTGCACGCTTTGAGTCGTCATTTGAAGTGCAAGGAGATTTCCAAACGCTATGAACATAACACGTTTATCGCAAGTATTTATTAGCAAAGGGCACGCAAATATTGTCATCAAGATCTACTCGAATCAAGAATAAAAATTATTCTTGGTCCATCCGTTTCTCAAGATCCTGATTGGTCAACTGGATCTGGTTTAAGAGCAATAGCAAAAAATCTTCGTAAACTGCTTCACACACTCAAGATTAAGATGGTTTTTTTCTGCAGTGGGCCCCGTCTTTAAAAGTCCACGATCTCCGTGGTTTTGGGTACGGAGAGGGGCTGTGATAAAATAAACAGGACTTTCCGGCCTCGCAGTGCCGATTTCTTGCGAAACAAATTTTCAGCCAAAACGGTGCCAGTGCGACCTTTTGCCAGAAGGCGAGCCCCAGGCGGCAAACAAATCGTGTGAGTTCGAAGGCCTGTAGCTCGGTCGAGTTCCTGGTTTTAACTGTGGGACTTTTTCAAAGTTTTCCTATCTGGTGCGCATGCCCTCATGCGAATTACTAACACTTGCCAGAGTTAGACGACAACACTGTTATTCAAACTGCGATAACCACTGTCTATATTTTGCAATAAAAAACTTGTCACATTTTTTTGCTATGATGACAACTAAATGTCTGAAATAAAAAAAAACATAGCTAAATTTTGCAATAAAGTATCACATTTTTGAGATAATGACTACAAAGAAAATGCAATAAAAAGTTATCGTAGAAAAAATGTGATAATAATGTGATATGGGGTGGTTATTGCAAAAAAAAGTGCAATAACAATGTTATCGCACTCCAGGATGCGATAAATCGTGAGAATCGCAAACTCGGTTTTTTTTACAAAAATTTGTAGTAAAAGTGTAGTAAAATGAATGAAAGTGGAAGAAAAAACTAGCAAACCTGGAGGGACACATTTTATTCGAGCATCAGCAATAAATGTAATTAGATGTCTTTGGCACTCAACAAAAACTTGCCATAGAACACGTAAGGCTCGTTGAAACAACTTGATTCAGCATAAATAAATATCTCAGGCAAAATAAAATAAAACAACCGCAGTCGGCACAGAACTGCGCAAACAAGACAAGAGACACGCAGGCGACGTGGAAATGGAAGGCACCGGCTTTACTTGAACATCCGGCTCAAGTTGTCCAAGGAAATAGGCACGCAATTGGAGTAGTCCCCCATGTAGTTCATCCGGATGTTCCCCGCGTCCGCAGGATTGAGGCGGCAGGCCTGAAAGCAACGTTGTCATCATTATCAGGGGTGAAATGGCCACGGTAAAAGTGCCGCCTTGAAATCCAAGGGGATGTCTCCTTTTATTTCCAAGGGCTTTGCGTGAATTTTCGAAGTTGTCCAATTTGAGATATCGCGACAGAAATGGATTCGTGTCGTCAAGACAAACAAAACATGTCAACGCATGTCATAGGTTTGAATGGGAAATGAAACAGATATTCATCTACAAAATTTGTAAAATGGGCTAAAAATGGCATTTAAAGTACTTTTGAAGCTCAATAACGTTTTAATTTCCGATCCAAACCTACGAGATGTGTTGACGTTTTCTTGTTTGACTTGTCAAGACGAAACCATTTTTGTAAACAAATCTTGATTTAGACCACTTGGCAAATTCACTCAAACCTCTTGAAAATAAAACCAAGACATCCCCTTGGATTTAAAGGCGGCACTCAAACGTTTTTTCGCACAGTGCAGTGCGCTGGTAACACTAAAGCGTAACTCTATGCTTGAGTCAAGCAAAAAGTTACGCTTGAATACGTTACGCTTGAAATAGAACATAGGCTAGAAAATCCACCATTCATTTATATAGGGGGAATCTTAGTGGATGGCCTAACTACGCTTCATTTCAAGAGTAAACTGATTTCACTGCAAAGCCGGTGGTAAGTTTACTTGCCACAAATTTGGCAAGCCGTTTTGAATGCCAAAACTTGGCAAGCTTGGCCTGGAAATACTCCCCAGCATGCCAAAATTTGGCAAGCTTAGCCTGAAAATACCCCCCAGCTTGCCAAGATTTGGCAAGCAGCTCACGAAGATTTCTGACCATAGCTTGCCTAATTTTGGCATTCAAAACGGCTTGCCAAATTTGTGGCAAGTAAACTTACCCCTGGCTTCCCAGTCCCAAAAAACCATGGGTCGCATGGGATCCCATGAGACATATCCCATGGGGACTAACTGAAATCCCATGAGGCCGCGGGTCAGCACCATGGGTAAGTGGCGTCACATGGAAAACAAAGGTCGTTTCCCATGGCACGGGATGAACACCATGGGAGGGCTTCTCCATGGTGTGAACTTTCCCATGGCATCGCCATTCCCATGGGATAAAATTCCTGCCCGTGCGTTGAAGTCTCCGTCTTATTTTTACGTTTAGGTAATATCAAGTCAACGGTGACTTGTAGACAAAATCTGGTTGCAAAATCGGTTGTAGCGTGAAAAGTTCAGGTAAGGCGGACATTAACTAATGTAGTGCTCCTCGCAGACGGAGGCAATTGAGACAATGTTCTTTCTAGACACTCTGCCATGGCAAGGAAGTGCTCCCATGGGACACACACCATGGGGCATCTCCCCATGGGTTGCTCAACCCCATGGGAAATGGTGCAAAAAATCAATGGGAAATCTTCCCCATGGGAAAAATCAGCCCATGGTGTCCCATGACATCCCATAGCTCATGGGATGCTCCATGGGTTTTTGGGACTGGGTTTGCAGTGTTCGCTTGAAAAAGAAGGGTAATACGACGCATTAGTTTTATCAGTGTGATGTCTCACGTGGGCCACGTTTGTCCCACGCTTGAAAGCGTGGGTCACGGTTTGCCTCACACATGCTGCTTGGGTGATTCCGTGCGTAGGGGGTCATTTCAGGTCACCGGGGCCTTGCGCCTGAACTGAGGGTGATTTGGTAGCTAGGGCAATTCAAATTTGTTTTACTAAATGAAGACCATGTCCTCATGTGGATAAGTCAATCTAACTTTTGTTTTTCTAGGTTTTGTAAGCTGCTAAAGTGTCGTTTTGTAAGTTCCGTCATGGTCACCAACAACTATAAGACAACATTGCCATGCTGTAGTATATGACTGAGCCACATCAAAAGAAACCTGGCTATTTCACTCTCTTCCCTGACTTATTCTTCACAAAAATACGAAAGGTGACCTTTGTATCATCACTTGTTGAACCCGAAACAGCCTATGGGAAAATGTCCACCGTGTGACCATGTGACCGATGCTGCTTTCACAACTGACGGTCTACTGGGGTTCCTTTTCGTTTAAGAACCTCGCGACCACTTGGGATCGAAAGAACATAAAAAACGCTGCCAGAAGCCCGTGCCTGCGGGACCTGGGGCGGTCAAACGACGCTTCCAGGCCGTCAGAATTGTTAAAAACGGTAAGGGTGTAAAAATAGATGTAATTTCCGTTTCGGGCCGTTGCTCCTCCATCTGACGCAGAAAGTTCCCACAACCTCCGCTGAAAAACGCTATTTTGGATGCTCAAAATGACACCGTCAACAGTTTTTACCTATCTTGTAACCCAGCGGGTCAGGAGACTAAACACTCCGCTTTGTAAATTCCGCTATCTGTAAATTCCGTCATTATTTCTGAAAATTCCGCCGTATTTCATAGGGGATGAAATTGAAAGTCAACTTGTAGCGCTGCCACGCTCAGAGGGATACTGTGGGGTACTATGTATGCCACCTACACCAAATTTAGCCCCTAAAGTTGAACTTTTTAAAAAAAAATTGGTACATCCAAAATGACCCTCTATGCACGGAATCACCCGCTTACGGTTCCCTCCGGTTCAATGCCACGGGTCCCACTCCGCAAACTGCATGGTCTGCTCAGTACACTAGTACACTGGCGTACTATTACGCCCTTCGTGAGGCGTACAGCCAATACGCCCTTCTACAAGCGTACAAAAGTTCATGCGCTCCTTTCTTCCTATCTAAATGCATGGGGGAATTGCCTTGAAGCGTAGTTGTACGCTTCAAGAAGGGCGTACAACTACGCTTTAGTTTTACCAGTGTACACTAGGGTGGTCCACTTTTTTTAAAAGTTTCAAAAATTGAGGAGCGCCGTCCAGATTCTGAAAGTAGGTGTAAAATCATGAATTTTGATACAAATATGATAAGATTTGGACCATTCTTAGGGGTCCATCAACGCGCCTGAACTTTAAAGAAAAGTTGAAAATGTAGCGGTATACTAAAATCGATGCTGTTACGAGAGTCTTTGTCCGATTTTCGATTGCAAAACGGCGATCTTTTCAGAAAAGTGCGCTCTACTTGATGATGTACATAAAATGACGATCCGACGTATTGCCTATTTTCCAGGGGCGTACAATCCCGTTTTTAGCCTCTAAATCCAACGTGTTCTTGCGTTTTGAAGGTGTTTGAGTTGTCCGATCGGATTTTTTGGGTCACCATTCGACGCGCCTGATCAAAACCTTTCGAAAAATGTCTCAGGCGTCAAAATCGGTTGGTTTGCCTACTGCACAGGAGCAAAAAACCACTGAAATTCGCTTAAAAATTGCTTTTTCGGGATACGAAATATCCTGTTTGGCATTGGGTCGGATTTCTTGTGGTGCCATTTGTCGCGCCTGGTCAAAAACTTCCAATTACCGTCCTGGGTGTACAAATCCGGTGGATTGCCGACCCTACAAGCAAAAAATGTCGAATGTCGAAAAATTCGTCTGTAGGATACGCGACCCTCTGGATTCAAGCGCTCGGAACGGTAATCGAAAGTTTTTGACCAGGTACGTCAAATGGCACCACAAGAAATCCGACCCGATGCCAAACAAGATATTTTGTATCCCGAAAAAGCAATTTTAAGCGAATTCCAGTGGTTTTTTGCTCCTGTACAGTAGGCAAACCAACCGATTTTGACGCCTGAGACATTTTTCGAAAGGTTTTGATCAGGCGCGTCGAATGGTGACCCAAAAAATCCGATCGGACAACTCAAACACCTTCAAAACGCAAGAACACGTTGGATTTAGAGGCTAAAAACGGGATTGTACGCCCCTGGAAAATAGGCAATACGTCGGATCGTCATTTTATGTACATCATCAAGTAGAGCGCACTTTTCTGAAAAGATCGCCGTTTTGCAATCGAAAATCGGACAAAGACTCTCGTAACAGCATCGATTTTAGTATACCGCTACATTTTCAACTTTTCTTTAAAGTTCAGGCGCGTTGATGGACCCCTAAGAATGGTCCAAATCTTATCATATTTATATCAAAATTCATGATTTCGCACCTACTTTCAGAATCTGGACGGCGCTCCTCAATTTTTGAAACTTTTAAAAAAAGTGGACCACCCTAGTGTACACTCTACTCTGTGTGTAGTCACAAGTGCACTTTTGGGTGATTGCAGTGCTCGGCTGAGTACACTCTACCTAACGAGAGTGTGTTCAGACGAGTAAACTCTAACGACAATGTGCTTGCTTAGATCAATACACCTTAATACACCTATCATTGCAGTACACTCTCGTGGAAGTGTACTCGAGAGTGCACGCTACAGTGAGTAAGAGAGAGTACACTGTTGGGTTTGCAAAGAACGGCGCTTAAGTCTGGTGGCCCTTCCCCTTGTAAGCCTAGAACTTGAACTCCTCTTTACCGTTTCGTAGTGGCGTTTGGCCTCGTCCGCTCGTCCGCCCTGCTCCTGGATCAAGTAGCCCAGGCGGAGGCGCAGGAAGCAGCGGTCCCCGATGGCAGCCCGGCAGCGCAGCAGAAGGCGCTCCGCCTCGGCAAACATGGTCTTGGTTTTACCATGAACCTGGAAAATCAAAAATAAAACACTCTCGCATTGGGTGTCGCCTTTAATGGTAGGCAACTCAGCAAAATTTTCTTAAAAATTCCCACTCCTACCTCCTTCTCTTCAAATCGAAGAGCGTACATTGTATGCTCCAATTGGCGCATGCCTGCAAGCACGCTTTGGCTAGCTCATGCCTGCCAAGCATGTACTTACTAGTCCATACATGCCATGTACACGCTAACTGAAGCATGCATCTAGTGGATAAGGGATAGGGAGTTGCCTGCATCAGGAAGCGTGTACATGGCATGTATGCGCTAGTAAGTGCATGCTTGTCAGGCATGCGCTAGCTAGAGCGTGCTTGCAGGCATGCTCCAATTAGAGCATACTATGTGCGCTCTTCGATATGTGGAGTTGATTTCGCAATTGTTTTGAACGTACTCGAAGAAGCAGTCTGCCGGCGTGGCTCAGCACGTAGGGGTGGTCGGGGTAGAGGCGGAGGACTTCTCCCAGCAGCTCTGCCACCTCGGCGCGGCACTTGTCCAAGGGCAGATTCTCGGCCAGGGTCAGAGCAGTGTGGGGCCCCGGGCGCAGGCGGTGGGCCATCCGCAGGTGCTCCACGGCCGAATCACCGCACCAGAAGCTGTTGCCCTTCATCCAGTGCCACTCACCCTCCAGCCTGTTCATCATGATGCAACGCTCCAGGTAGGAAAGGGCGACGTCTGCAAACATCAACAATTGTTATCAATGAGTCGAATCGGTCTCAATGATTCTCAGAATTTTTTTAACGACAAGATTTGTTGTGGAACGAATAGCTTGTTAAACTATAGTCGTACAGGAACTAAAGGATAATTTCACAACGACTAACTTGTAATAACACATCAACAGTCCACTTTCAAAAACAAGTCGTTGACCAACAACAAATGTTGTAAGTCAACGACAAGTATTGTAAGTAGAAAAAGATTTTGTTATGTCTGCGACAAGTACTTATGGAGAACTTTTGTCGCTTTATTTATTTTGCATGGTTCTTTTTTTATCAATAGTAATTTCACTATGACTTGGCGAACAAATAAGATGAATTTTCATAATTCGCTTTAATTGAGCAGATAATTGCAAAAGATGTTGTTTCCACACAAATTGTATCGTTAAGGGTGATAATAAGAATATTGTTCTTCAACGACAAATTGTCGCTGACTTGAGACAACGACAGTTGTTTCGCTTTGGTTCATGATGAAATTCTATGTTTTGGAACGACTAAATTTTCACTCATCTGATTGTTTCTGTACAACCATTTTTTAACGGTGAATACCGAGAATCCCAACGCTTTGAGAATATCCTCAAGTGGAGCAATGCACCCCTTTCTCATCGCTCGTGTGATGCAATGTTTTAATGCATTGCACCATGTGTGCTTTTTTCGTAGCATATGGATTGTCAGTGATTCCGGACGCAAATTCTTATGTCTTCGTGTGACATAGCGGACATTGCACAAATGCGTTCACTACCAACAGCGACTCGGCTCATAATATGTAACCTTAAGGTACGCGCCGTTTTTAGAGGGCGCGTAGTGGCTGAGCGTTGCGACCTGACACACTCTAGTTCAAGCGTTTGAGCACTTTGGACTTGGCCGGCGTACCAAACACCGCAGGAAATAACCAAAGACTTAACTTGATAATTTTGGTCCAAAATGACGTATTTAAGATCGAAATGCAAGTACAGAGTCAAAACGGAAGTAATATTCGTTATCAGCACACAAAAAAATGCTGGGATCAACGTCAAACTCGATTAAAATATTTTGGACCAAAATTGGTCAAATTTGGTACAGCGAGAGTCCGGGAAAAATTTAGTTATCCTTTACGAGTTTAACACGCCGAAAACTGCAGAAAACAACTCTACTTGAGTGGGTAGTGCTAGATTCCTACCGTGTTGTATCTTGGTGACTCCCCCGTGGATGGCGTGCACGGCGGCCTGAAGGTCGGGGCTCAGATGCTGGAAGGGAGTTATGGTGTTGATGAAGGCGAGCAGCATGGGCGACGGCGTCGTGGCCTCTGTCCGGCCCCACTCCAGGACGGCCCAGAAGGAGTCCAGCACGTGGCGCATGGCGGGGCTGGAAACACGAACCAGATTTGTCAGTTTCTCTCTCCCTCTCTGGTAAACTAGAGTGTAGTTGTATGCTTCAATCAAGCATACAACTACGCTTGAAGACTTTACGCTTGAAGTTAAGCGTAGAGAAGAAATTCACCCATGCATTTAGATAGGCGGGAGAGGGGTGAAATGGAGAATTACGCTTGAAGCCGAGAGTAGTTCTACTACACTTGAAGAAAGCCGTAAAAGTACGCTTCAGTTCTACCAGTGCTCTCTATGGCACACTGTGCGAAAAAAACACAGTGAATCCCGTTAATTTTTTTGCCGGGATTTACTGTAGTTCAGAACACAGGTTTTACCGTGCCTGGCTACAGTATCTACTGTACCTGGTACAGGATATTCCGTACTCCACTCCTGTGGTACAGTAAATCCCGTACAAAGTACAGTAGATCCTGTTATAAAAGTACAGTAAATCCTGTACTCTGAACTACAGTGACAGCTGTACTAATCACTACAGGATTTGCTGTGATTTTTTCCCACAGTGCACCAGGGGGTGGCTAAGGCCAAGGAGAAAGCCATGCTCACGCCTTCGGTGCACACAAAAGTTCATACACTCTCACAGTGTTAGTAGAGTAGGGGTAGGTAGGGTAAGAAAAGTACACTCGAGGCTCGGGTAAGAAAAGAACACCCGTTATATCTCCGAACTGAAACTACACTGAACCATCACGTTAGTGGTTTTAGAAAGATTGGTCATCCCGCTGACAAAAAATTAATTCAGCCCAGTTCTACAGATAATGTCTAGAATCAAACTGTACGTTTGATAAAAACATTAAAAATAACTATGAAAATCTTATATTTAAATGTTTGTACTTTGAAGTACAGCTTCCTGCAGAATCAGCCGACAGTCCAATGTAAGGTACCACCTTATAGCTTAGACCACCATCTTTGAAAAAACAGTGCCGTTCGATGCTCTTACGCCTCAACACAATTTTTTATGAGTGTAAGAAGGAAATGGGGAAGAAAAGTACAGTCGGCTGGGGAAGAAAAGTACAGGCATTGGGGAAGAAAAGAACACCCTCTAAGAAACTAAAAGCGAAACGAAAATTGAATTGATCACGGAAATAGATTTGATTAGGCGAGACAAGCAAAAAATGTCAGCACAAGTTGTAGAATTACTCTACAAATCGAAGAGTGTACATGGTATGCTATAACTGGAGCATGCCTGCAAGCACGCTCTAGCTAGCGCATGCCTGCCAGGCGTGCACTAACTAGTGCAAACATGCCATGTACACGCTAACAGAAGCATGCATCTAGTGCATAAGGGATAGGGAGTTGTCTGCATCAGGAAGCGTGTACATGGCATGTATGCGCTAGTAAGTGCATGCTTGGCAGGCATGCGCTAGCTAGAGCGTGCTTGCAGGCATGCTCCAGTTAGAGCATACCATACACTCTTCGATTTGTAGAGTAGACTCGAAATATACAAGTTATTGGGCATTTACGTGAAAAGGGGAAGAAAAGTACAAAAATGCTGTACCCACCTATCTCTGAGAAAATGCTTCTAGGACCTTCTGTGATGAGTCCATATAGAATCATAACCAATTGACCGATTTTGACGAAATTTGAACTAATGGCAAGTGAAAGCTCTACACTTTAGGGGTAAACCTGTATTGAGCCAAGATTGGTGGTCTCCTGGTTCGAACTCGCAATTCTTTTCGTTGTACTTTTCTTTCCCGGTGGTGTACTTACCCTTTTCGAGGAGTTCCGAAATCACATACATTTTGGCATGTTGTACGTAATGTATAAATCAATGTAATCAATGTATAATCAATAAACAGTGACCCATTTCATTAGGAAGGCATTGGATTACAAGTTCACGAGAACAGAATAGTTGAATCCTCATTTGGAACTTCTGTACAGTGCAAAGTACGAGTTTTGTACTTTTCTTCCCCAACCTACCCCTATTTAACATAACAATAAAAAAGTACTCTTTCCTTAAAATCTATAAAAGATTTTGTTCCTTATATTGACTATACACTGTTAAAAGAAACTGTAGGAAAACAGTACATTTACCAACGAGTGATTTGCTTTTAAGCAGCACGTGTCATCGGAACTTAAAACAGCACAAATGCTGTTAGGAAACAGCGAGTTTCATCATTGGAGAAAACAACAAATATAGTGTTATTGAACGATTTCCAATGCTGGAAAACAGAACATCTTGTTTGTAAAATTAATGATGTATGCTGTTTTGGAACGGAATCCAGTCATTTAATAACAGGAAAAGTAGCGATATACATCGGCAACTTTGGCCCGTCCCGTACATTAACAAATGTGTGAATTTCGCCTTTGTTTAACCCTGACGAATTTAAACCAGGGTCTAGGGTCAAAATAAATGTCGTTTTCGTCATCAGCACCCTCAAAAACATCAGAAACAATGCAAAAACTCGAATAAAAAGAATGTTCCGAAAATACCCCACTGGGATTTGAACCCGGGTCCGAACTTCTCCGATTCGTTCGAAAGTGGCACCATTGGTTTTTTCTCGTCGCACCGATTCCAAAAATACCCCTACATGCCCTGCTAGCTGCATCCGTTGCCGAGATCCTCCTCGACCCCATGTAGACCATGATGCACCTGCAGCAGCGCCCCCGGGGCTCGGATCGGATTTGCTGCCACCGGGCGGTTCTTAGGGTCACCCAAGGAGGCTGCATACCAAATTTGGTCAAGATCGGACCGCGGGAAGTCCTCGGACGAACGAACGAACGAACGAACGGACGAACGAACGGACGCACAGCATGCATCATACTATATGCCCGTCCCTCCGTCATTTTTTTACAAAAAATAAACGGGACGGGCCAAAAACAACACCATTCAATTGAAGATTTGCTGGAGCATTTTGCAGCTCACGGCTCAAATCAAACTTCAACTATATCAAAATAAATTCTGTTGTCTGAACAGCATTTGTGTTGTTAAGTTTTTTAGCAACACTTCCAATTTTTAAACAGCGGTGAACTGTCCAAGAACTGCACGCACTGTTACAAAACAAATGTTCCTTTTAGTGAATAACAGAGAGACCACGTTGAAGAACAGTGCTGTTTGTAAACAGAAAAGAGCGTTTGTGAATGACTGCTGGTAGTGGATAAGACTATTAGGACCCTCGACATTTTTTTAATAAATGTATAACAATTATTGTGTTTGAAAACAGAAAAGTGTTGTTTATGAACAGGTTGGTGCCATTTGGAAATGGTAATTCTGTTCCACAATAACTTATTGTCAGAGGTCAGATACAGAGAGCCATCATCCCTTTTTACAACACTGCTGTTGGATAACGACTCAGTGTCTAACAAAATGCCGTTCTTCTACAACAAGTGTTGCTAAAAAACTTAACAGGATATATGCTGTTAATTTACAGCATCTTTTCTATCAGTGTAGTCACTTTGCTATTGACCAAGAGTCAGTGCGAAATTGGCTTTTAAAAAAATAGTAGTCAATAATTGATGACAATTGAGTCTTTATAGTGAACAATATTGTACATGATTACATAGGAAATACTGCATATTATTGCTGCTTAAAAAACTACGTAAGCAAAGTATAAAAAGTCAATAATGGAGAGAAAAAAGCTAACACGAGTCTGAGGGTCTACGAAGGACGACTTCTGTATTGCGAAGCATTTTTTAGCGTTGCAAAGAAAACACGGTGCAGCAAACCTATTCTTTAGTATTACTTAGCTCTTGGTTTCATAATGCAAATTAGACGGCGTAGTAATACTTAGTCGGTATTACAGGAAGAACTGCACCTTGTTTTCCCATACAACAAAAGAAAGTCTTGTAGAATAAAACTCGCGCAGAATATTGTTTGGTTATGAGAAGAAAAATCTTAAGTACATACTTCTGAGGGCCAGGAGATTGTGAGAACATGGCCTTTGTTTCCGAAACGCTTTTAACAGATGGAAGGGGACCGAAATGTAGGGTGCTTTAGGCTAATTATCCTTCTCGAGACTTCCTATTTTACCCATATCAAATAATTAAGTGTACAGGGTTTCCAAAAAAAAAACAACAAAAACACTAATGTGAAAAATTGATGATAAATTCACATCCGAACGAGCGTGACACAATGCTCGAAGGAGTGTGACACTTTGTCACGCTTGTTTTAACATGCCACGCTCCCAAGATGTGAGTAAAGGTTGCAGATTACTCTTTATCGCCCCAATTTCGGAAGGGAAGCTTTCCTTACTCAGCAAATTCAACAGTTTGTAAGTACACTCCGGTCAGAGTGTGCTGAGATCATTACATACCTTTGTTTCCATGGAAATATGTACAGCTGAGTACACCTTCATGGGAACGTACTCGTGAGTACACGCTAAACAGAGTGTACTCGACTGAGAACAAAGTGTACTGAGTACACTGTTAAGTTTGCAGAGTACCCCAAATTTGGATGTGAGATAAACCTCATCCAAATTTGAGTGAGTTAAGAACAAGCACCTCGCCTGAAATAAGAAACGGACTCTTTCATCCTCGTAGAGCTCGGAATCGTCACTCACCGGTATTGCTTGAGTAATGCACAATCATGCTGGCAGTACGGCTGCGGCAGTAGGTACACATAGCAGTCCCTGAGGAGGGCGATCGCATCAGCCTGGCGTTTATGGGTGCAGTATGCGTACGCTACGCTAATCTGAGATCAACGGAAAGACAAGAAAAGTTGTTAGCGAAGGAAGACACCACGTTGATTACAGCACACTTAATTACTTAGTAGTTTTTGGTCCAAAGCCTTAGAACGAAGTTGAACAGACTTAATTACTGCTTCGCACAAAATTGGGCATGCGTTTTGAAGGGCATGAATTTTTGTGTAACTAACAAGGGAACTATGCTAGGTGTTATATCCAAATTTTCTTCATATTCGGAATTTCGGAAGGGCATCTTAGTAGATTAAGGGGAGGTTCTACTGAAATTATTGCATTTTTCAAATTGAGCCCCAGTGTAAAAATTTGTTGCAGATGTATAGTAAAACATAGTTAATAGTCAAACATGAAATTTAGAGCCCAATACCTCCCTCCAAATCCAGTCGAAGAGGTTTTTTCAGCCTATTTTAGCAATATCTTAGAAAATTCTTCTACGCAAAGCATTTCAACGTAAACTGATGTTCTGGACATTTTTCACTTCTTTGGCTCATATGCAATAAAGCGTGGCATCACCAAGACATGGTACCCAACAAATTTATTTTGACGTTGCTTTTCAGAATAAAAGACACCAAAATATCAGAATTTTTAACATTTTCATGAAATTTTATTGACATGCTGTCTTAAAAACACAGCTTATGATTTTGTAATAGTCCCAGTATCTTACAAATGCCACGGTTTATCAATTATGAACCAAAGAAGTGAAAAATGCCCAGAACATTAGTTTACGTTGAAATACTTTGCGTAGGAGAATTTTTCAAGTTACGACTGGAAATAGCAGAAAATTCCTCTTCGACTGGGTTGGGGGCTAGGTATTGCTCTCCAAACTTCAAATTTATCTATTTACTATGAAATACTTTAAATTTACAATGAATATTGATAATGGGACTCAATTTGGAGAAAGTAAGATTTTCAGTAGAACCTCCCCTTAAGGGGGCACACCAGTGAAAATGTAGAGGTTTTGAAAAACGATCATTCTGAGAAAAGTAACCTACGTATTCGATTGATATTTTATTCGTGGCTCAAAATCATATCAAAGAAAAGAAAAATCAGTATGGGAGGGTGGGGTGGCGATGGCAAGACGATGCGCCAGTGCACTTCATTTTTCTGCGACCTCGTCTCACTCCTGCCACGATTCCGCCTCTCTGGATTGAGCCTCGAGCACGGGATTTGAAAATTTCTCAACAGGACGCATGTGGCTATGGTCTGAACCACGGGCATGCAAAAAGAATGATTTTGAATTTGTTTTTTCAAAAGGCAAAAATAGAAACAATTTTTTTAACCAAATTTTTTGCGCTTTCATGGCTGCAGCTCACGTCCTATTTATGGGATGGTCATTTCCGAGGTTCAGACCATAGACGCAAGTTTAACGAACATTTTGCCGCAAACCGCATTAATTTATCTCTATTTTGGCGCCCGTGAGAGTGGCACAAAGGTACAAAAAAGGTGTTTTGAGAAAAAGCCCTTTTAGTAGAAACATAGATTTGACGTGTTTTTTCGGATTATAAATGCGCCTTTTGAAGTATTTAAGTTCGTTTTGCGCCAAAATGACCCTTTTTTTAACTGCGTTTGGGTGGTTCAAGGGTTTTGTAATTAAACTTTAAGTGAAAAACCTGAACGTTCACAATTGGTCTAAAATATCCAAAAAGAATAACCCTTTTAGCAACTTCAAAAATGTGCACAAGCCAAAGTAATTGGAATTTTGGGGTGGGGTTTGCGGCATTCGACTCGGGATGAATAGCAGAAAAATAAGATAAAATAAAAAAGAAGGCAAAAATTTGACGATTTTCACTGGTGTGCCCCCTTAAGATCACGCTCAAAAGTTCGTGCCCAAACACATCACAACACCTTTGAAATAAAGCATGAAAAATGAAATTTTCACAAATTTTCACAAAACCCCTATTTTATAGTGAAAATTTCATTTTTTATGCTCCGTCTAAAAGGTGTTGTAATGTATTTGGGCACGAACTTTTAAGCGCGACCTTAATCAACCAAGATGACCTTCCGAAATCCCGAATATGAAGCACCTAACATAGGTCCCTTGTAAGCACGGAAGTGTGTAATGGCCTCCGGGTGATTGATCAGATGGTTTGAAGTGTAGCCGATGCGATGCGCGCAAAGGGACAAGCCTCCAAGTTGGCCGTTAGATGGGAGCATCATCGCCATGCTTCCGGGCAGAGTTGTCCGAAATTACACCGAGTGTCCGAAATTACCCCGTTTCACGGGATATAAAAGCTTCGCACAAAACTGAGAATGCGTTTTGAGATGCATGAATTTGTGCGTAAGAAAGAACGAAAGTGTGCGTTGTTGCGCATAAAATTCGTGCATATCGAAACGCATGCTCAATTTTGTGCAGATCTTATACACTTATACCTCCCAAAACAATTTAATGACATAAGGCGGCAATTGTCCTACAGCCCTTTCTATCGGGTCCACGCCCTCCCCTTGTTCGCAACACTGATCACAGACGGCGGAGTCGTTGCTTACCATGTCCAAGACGCGGTGCCAGGGCGTGGGTGAAGCGTCCAGCTCGTCGAAGACGTTGCTCGCCACACTCAAGGGCATCGGGATGCAGGGCAAGCCGTTGCTCTCCTCCCACAAGCTGGGGCACGACAGTTGCTTCCAGACCGCGTCCATGCTCATCGTGCTGCACAAAAGGACAAACGCGTCAAGGCAGTACACTTCAAAATTTCAAAGGGAGACTTGACATGCACGGAGAAAACCTTACGAACTATTTTCGGCCTTACATAGGAAAGCAGGTAGTTATTACAAGGTATTTATAGCATACAT
Organism: Thrips palmi; assembly: GCF_012932325.1. Classification (NCBI taxonomy): domain Eukaryota; kingdom Metazoa; phylum Arthropoda; class Insecta; order Thysanoptera; family Thripidae; genus Thrips; species Thrips palmi. The sequence goes on along the minus strand of NW_023144626.1, from coordinate 12,729,043 downwards.
GAGCTTACAAAGAAAATACTTCGTGAATAGGGTACTTCGGTGTAAAGCTGGAACGGAAGTGGAGAAGAAATCAAGAAGAACAAAGTATGAAAAATTCGTGAGAGTGAGCGTCTGCGTCGCCGCATCCGCAGAGCTGTATTCTGTTTAAGTCCGGCATTTGTTCTTCTTGATTTCTTCTCAACTTCCGTCCCAGCTCTTCTCCGAAATGCCCTATTACGAACTATTTCTTCGCGTAATGAAGTGATTTAGTTTGTATAATGTATGCTCAAAATACTTCGGAAGATTAAATGCGTGTGACTCATCACACTGAAAAAAATTCCGTACTTTTGTACGGAAATGGTACAGAAAAATATAGTACGGAGGTACGGAGAAAAGTACGGAACGTTCCGTACCTGCTCCATATGAACCCATGTAAATGGGTACGGAAAAAAAGTACGGAACGTTCCGTAGTTGGCAAGTACGGACGGTCCAGGCAAATTATTGACCAGATATGTTCCGTACTTTTTTCTCACAGTGGTCTCTTTTACTACGTTACGCAGTTTTGGACACGTCTGGATCCCCCCCTCCCCTACGTAAGGGAGAGTGGGGTAATTCCGGACACGGGGTAATTCCGGACACTTCGATTTTCACTGGGTTTGAGTGAAGATAACTCAAAAGCCCGCCTAACAGAGGAAGATAATCAGTTTGAAAGGAGAATTGCAAATCGCCAAAGTTGGAGGTCAAACCGTTTGCCTGTGATCGCTTCACGAAATTTGAGTACCATAAAAAATAGAAAAAGCTGCATCTTTCCCTCGCATTTCCATGTACTTATCGTACCTTACCGTCAAGTTCAGCCCCTGACAAAAATTTTATCATACTATATGGTCATTGGCTTTACTTTGGGTTTCGGGAGTGCTCGTAGGGTCGCCGTTTTCTTACAGTTGAACATCAGGGGTTTTCACTACCTGGGGGGTAAATCCGGTCAATAAGGGTTTTTTCTTCAATTTCCCGCATAATGTTAAGGTAGGGGGTTCAAAATTTGGACATGCATCCCCACCGTTAAAAGGATAAAGAAAGAACGAAAAATAGCATTGCAGCTATGTTTAAAAGCTTTACTCAAGACAGTGTTGTCAATTTGTCAAAATGGTCAAAAAGACATTAGAAGTTCTACAACTCTTTCATTTTCCATTTGAACCCATGATATTTTTGACATTTTTTGTTCTTCTTGTTGAGACGAATCTAATTCTGCAAGGTGAGGTGTGTTCAGTCAATTTTTAAAATTGATCCAGGCGCTGCCCTGCGGAAGTCTGCAGGAGTTCCACACCACCTTGCGCCGTGTTTCCCGAAAACGCGTGCCCGTTTCCAGGGCGCACACATTTTGCACTCGCACACGCCAATTGCGCACGTCCGCACGCATCATGCCGTTCGATACAAGTTGCCTAAATGACGGACTCTAACCTCTGATTCATCGGATGCGTCTCGAACAGCGAGCGCAAGGCCTCGGGAAAATGAATTCCTAGGGACTCCCTAGGAATCGTGCCGATTTCCTAGGGAGTCCCTAGGAAATGGGGCCGGGGGCGCCGAAGCGGCCTTTTCCTAGGGAGTCCCTAGGAATCTGAACCCAGTTCCTAGGGAGTCCCTAGGAATGGATCAACTCGCCCCGGGTTTTGGGAAAAAAATCCCCTAGGATTCCAAGGAGGTATTTTTACCGTGTGGGAAAACTGGCCACTGCTGCAACAAGCGAGAGAGTGTGGTCCAAGGCGGGCTTTATTTTAAACTCGAGGAGAAACAGGCTGAGTGCTAGACACCTTAGCTCCATGGTCTTTTTGGCCTCTTACCTAAGATTCCTTAGAAGGAAAAGAAATAAAATTTATGTTACAATCTAACCTGCATATTATTTAATACATATGTTCCTTCAAGTTATTGACCCCCCCCCACACACACACACACCTCGCCCCTATCGGTAGGGAGCAGGAGCGAAGCGGGCCTCCCCAGTGCCGCGTCAGTAGTATAGGTAGGACTTTTGGACACTTGTCTCCTGGGTCGGACTTGTGGACACCTTGAGCGTGGGTAACCTAACCGAACCTAAGCAGGTCTGATCTTGAGCGTGGGTAACCTAACCGAACCTAAGCAGGTCTGGACCCGCCCCTGGGTCGGACTTTTGGACACCTTGACCTTCCCAACCTAAGCAGGTCATCATCTTGAGCAGTGCAAACCTAACCGAACCTAAGGTGGACCAGCCTCGGTGCGCTCCCCTCTGGTTCCGCCGCTGGTGCCGCGAGGCGAAGCCGCGGCGCGCTCCCCTCCCTTGGCCCGCCCCTGCCACCGCGCCGTGCACCGCGGCCAGGTGTGGAGCGGTGCCGCCAGCTCGCCGCGAAGCCGCGTGCACCTGCCCGCGAGGCGTGAAGCCGGTGAGCACCCCTGTGCCGCCAGCGGTCCTCCGGTGGGTCTTGGAGTGGTCCACGGTGCGCCGCGCGCACCACGGGGCCGTGCAGCAGCTCGCAGCAGAGCGCCGTGAAGCAGCGCTACAATGCTCACCGCGTGCCACTGCGCATCGCTTCTGCGCAACGCGCCGCAGCGCGCCGAGGCAGACGCCGCTCGACTAAGCTTCATTTCTCTTTTACCGACTCTTATTTCTCTCATCACCCTATGGAATTATGATCGGAACAGTATTTCCTATCGCCTCGTGCACTCTGATTTCTTTAATGTGGTCCTCGCTGTTGATAAACACAAGTTCCGTGCCGGCTGTCTGCAGGCTTTAGCCTCGAACCCAAAGCCGACGGAGCGCAACAGGTTTTTAGTTTTTTTAACCGTGTATCAACGTTTCCGAAGAGAAAAAATACTGCGAGACGATTTTAAATGATGAATGCAACCAACTTTTCTTTTCGGCGCGTTCAAAATCACTCGCAATCTCGCTATGAGAGTAACGCGTCCGGGAGGTTCGCTGTGATTCGTCTAAAATACTGATTTTTGGCCAATGAGCGAAAAGCGCGCGAAACCCCCTCCCCGCCGGCGGGAGGAAAAGGGCAGGGGGTGGTGGATAAATTGAGGCGCGCCGCCGGCCCAGCGCGGCACTTGTGTTTTCGCCTTCGCCGTGTCTGCCACGATGAGTCGCTGCTTCTACTCCCGTGAAGTCTGGAAGGGACGTGTCCTGGACGGCACGTCGTCGTCGGAGTCGTCAGACTCGGCCCACGACCAGGACGTCGACGTCATACAGCTCGACGTGTTGGCTGAGGACCTCATGATGGTGAGTAGAGTGCGTGATTCTCGTTGTGGCGAAGCTCTGTCTGTTTGTCCTCCCGGTGCGATAACCTCGCTCGGTAGGATTTTTCTAAGGCGGAAGCTATACCCGATTTCGTACCGGTGCGAGGCCGTTCGACTCTCTGTAGAGCCGTGGCGTTTCCTCGCACCGTATTTTCTTATTCAAATCGGTAACCTCCAAAATTTATTTTCCCTTCCAGCTCTGTTGAGTGTAGTGTTCGTTCAAACCGCGTCATGTTTTATTTTGTCTGCCTCGCCCGTGCCACGCTACGCCGTGCCGGGCAGGCTGTGTCCGTTACGTTCAAACCGCGTCTTGTTTTAACTTGTCGTTGGCCGCCGGCCGGCGTGTCCGTTTGTCCGGCGCGCGCTTCTCGGAATCGCGCCACGCCACGCCGTGCCATGGCTGGCTGTGCTGCACCGCGCCGCGCAGTAGATTGTGTCCTAACGTCTCGTTCTTGATCTCCGTCATGCTCCCCGTGTCCCCCGCCTCGTTTGAGGCGTTTCCGCGAGCGTGGGAAACCTTTCCCGCCGGCGGCCGGGGCGCAGTCAGCTGACTGCCGCGCCGACTCGCTCTCTCTCGCACCTAAGGCTGGCTGTCGGCTTGCCGCGCCGCCCCTCCCCTACAGTGTACTGTGCTGTGCTCTGCAGCACCGGGCCGGGTCAGGGTTCGAATCCCAGTCGTGTCTCGCCGTCGCGCTCGGTATAGTTAGTCTTCCTGGTGAGGTATTGTTCGTCCATGTGGGTGGGTGGGAGTGACGCTGCCATGGAGGCCCCGTCAACGTCTGTGTAAGTCAGCTGCCTTGCGCAGCTCAACAGTGCTTGCTTGCTTGCTTCTGAAATTCTCGCTAAAGCATGTGTTTTGCTTTCTTGAAGTTTTTGAAGCTTTCCCTCATGCTGTATGTTTCCACGTGTATTCAGTGCTAAAGAAATGTGAATACAATCGGAATCGTACATCGTGATTTCGCACGCCGATATCTGCGGTTCCACTGAGAACGGCCGGTAATGGCATGTGATTTTCTTTGTGTTTTGCCTTGAAAACTAATCGATTCTTTACCCTTAATGGTTTCAGTCCTCATCTTGTGAAGATGAGAGTGAGAGTGCGCAGCACCCCTGGGAGGTCCAGCAGGTTACGACTCCGCCCTCCCCGTCGCATGTACCCGCACCACCTGCTTCATGGCTGCCGCCCCTCCCCACCGGCACTCCACCTGCTTCATGGCTGCCACCCCTCCCCACCGGCACCCCTCCACCGGCTGCACCTCTCCCAGAGCTGCCCCTGCGCCCGGGCACCCCGAGGGACGAGCCGGCTGTAAGTGCTTTTACACCCTATATTTTCGATGTACTTTTCTCGCCGTTGTCAAGTCACGTTCCGTTAACTGCACTTTTGATTCACCGAAACTGCAAGTAATGGATCGTGTGACGAAAGGGTTGGAACTTGTTACTAACTGCATCGAATTTGTTCTGTTTCAGGAGGATCCTGACAAGGAGAATAGGGCGCCGTCCCCCTGGGAGGAGGAGGAGAAGGCCCAGGTTTCACCCCCATGTGAGGCTCTTGACTTCATGCACGCGTGGCTGGAGCAGTGTCGGATGCCGCCGCCGCCGCCACGCGATCCGGGGCCAGGAGGACCGGCTGTGGCACGCAAAGTGCCGATTAAACCGCTCGCCCCGTACAAGGACGATAAGGTGAGTATCTGCATGTTTGTTTTTTGTTTTTTTTTTCCCCTCCCTCGCTCCTTTTTTACGCTAGTTTTCGAAAATTTCAGTCGGTCCTTTTACCGCCGCCGTCGCCCCCTCCACCCCCTCAGCCCGAGCCTCTGCCTCAATTTCCTGACGGGGTGGCGCCTGGTGGTTCATGTGCTGTAAGCACTTTTTTCCCCTCACGTGCATGTACCACGTCAATGTGTCTAACCATGTTTTTTGTTCATCTGTTCATAGGTCCCAACACCATGGGTGGGGGCAAACGCCCAGGACCCCCTCGGGCTGTTAACGCCTGTGCCCACTAAGAGTAGCACTCCTCGCCGTAAATCATCATCAGTATGCACGCAGACGCCAGTACGTCGAACGAAGGAGAAGTCGACTCAGACTACTGGACCTGCTACTTCAGCTGCTGTCAGCCTTCCCTCTGCTACTTCAACTGCTGCCAGTCCGCCTGTCAACCTTCCCTCTGTGGTGCCATTGATGTCAGTCCGTCGGCCTGCGTTAGTCGTTCCCCCCAGGCGCATCAGAGTGATGCCCCCTTCCCCTTCGTCTATGCCGCGTGTTCGTGAGGTGTGTACTCTATTTTCCCTACTTTCGTGTATGACCATTTTTTTTTCAGTGTCTAATCACAGATGAAAATTTTGTTGTAGACTGTCCCAGTACCCTACCCTCACCATTGGCCGCGCAGGGCTTGGCCTAGATATTACTCAGTGCGGGGGCCGAGACCTGGGTCCTACTGGACCGTACTGGACCAGCCGTGGGCCAGTTGAAGACCAATTCTAATTTTCTTCCTCACCCAGAAAATCGTCCTCTAGATTTTAGTGGAATTTACTAACGATTAGATGACATTCCTCTATAATACGAACCGAAAGGATCCTCTGAAGAATAGAGTGAAATCCTCTAATCGGACTGATTAGTGGATCACTCTAATGTTTAGTACATTAATCCTCTAATTACCAGTATAAAATCAACTAAATGTTAGTGTATTGTATTCTAATCAACAATTCTGGGAGGGATAAATATGGCTGCGAAAAAGGAAATGGAGCAAATATGAACAGTAATAAAAGTTTATTCAAGCAAACAATTGGCACATTCCTTTTTTACAAATGATTTACAAAATACTTGGCATGTAGGTCACTTGGCAAAACATATACACTTCAAAATGTATCTTTGTTGAAATATTACTCTTGTCAGGTCTCGACAACTTTTGGTTCCTCGCAAGGAGAATTTTTGGCCAACGACTAAATTTGTTTCGTAAACTTCAATAACTCAGAAACTAATGGGGGTTGGGTGCCCTAACTTTGGGTTTAAGTTAATCTTATAGTAAGCAACTAGAAACCAAAATACAATAAGGATGCCACAATTATTTTGGAAGATGTTTCACTTTTTTTTCACTTCACAGTAACCTTAACCTGAGTCAACGACAAAGGTTTGGGTCAGACATGAATCAACGACAAACATTTTGATCTTACCTGAGTCAACGACAAAGGTTTGAGCCAAACTTGAATCAACGACAAATATTTTGGTTTCACTTGTGCCAACAACAAAAGTTTTGGTCAAACTTGAGCTAACGACAAATATTATGATCAATTTTGAGTCAACGACAAAAGTTAGGAAAGGAAACGTCAAATGATTAGGTCACAAATATTGTGATCAAATGTTTAGAAAGCAATCAACAAATGAAGAGGTCAAACTTGAGTCAACGACAAATGTTTGAGTCAACATTGTGTTAGCTGAACAAATTATTTTGAAGTCAAATAACCTAGGTAACAGTTTCACTTTGTTTGGTATGGTGCAGCTGAAGTAAGATGCAGCTCATGGTGGAAGGTCCAACTCTTGTCAGAAAAACTGGAACAAAATAAAAATAAAATACAATGAAGGTACATTGCTTTAAAATAAGAGGTGCCACAAGATTAATTTGTTTTTGTAGTAAAAGTCAAAAACATTAAATGCTTTAATAGGTTTTGGTGAAATTATTATATTTTCCAAAGTGAGTTCCACTATGAATCAACCAATTATTGAGTATTCTCCAAATCTGAATCCTTACCACGTCAGGTTGTTGTTGTTGGAGTTGTCTTCTAAACGTACATCCAACGACAAAGTAACCGTACAGGTTATGTTAGGTACTCAATATGTGCAAGAAGAGAAAGACTACTGGTACATTATTCAAACCCAAATATGTTCAGACGCAACTATAAAAGAGTACCCTTACGTGGAAAGTTTATTTCATGTCTAAAAGCAAAAGGAATTCGTAGTTCCTAGGAAGGCAGCCTCCAAGCAACCGGTCCGGAGGGCCGCAATCCTCCACTTTTCTAGCCTCAGCAGGGTTTGATAAAATAACTTACGCTTCTCATGTAAATGTCACTTACCACTTGGCCTCCGGCAGATGGCGAACTTGATGTTTTGAAGTTAGTGCCCTCACGAAACACTCACAGTTTCATCAATTTTCTTTTCCCAGCCTGACCATGGCCTAAACAAGACAGACCGAGTCCCTTCAAAATAGCGGATGGCCCATGGCCACCAACATGGCGACGAAAATCCCTGCACATATCATACCATGCTTAAAAACTCCTGGCACTAGATGTTATGTCAAAATAAACAACGCAAATACATTTGAAAGAAAACAGAATAACTGAAAATAGTTAAATAAATGGATAAATTCGTGTCGGATACATCACTTCTTCTTTTCTTAGGTTGGTAACGCGAAACTTTTAGAGGAAATGTTTAGAGGAAATTCCGTTAAAAGGTTGTTTAGAACATGTACTAAACTTTAGTATGCCGATTAGTGGATGGGATAAGATGACAATAGCGTTTTAGCAAATCCTCTTATCTTCAGAATGATGTTAAGAGGATTATTTAGAGGATTGCATTAGAAGATTATTGTACTAAAATCTAGAGGACGATTTTCTGGGTGCTTGGGCCTGTTGAAGCCCATTAACCTTTTTTGATTCTTGATCTTCTCGTAAAACTTTTTGTCTTAATTTTTTTTTGAGATGTTGTTTAATTTTCTTATTAAACTTTTTTTGGATGAGATCTTCTTCTTCTCGTAAAATTTTGGAGATGTTGTTTAATATACGCTTTTATTAAAGAAATCTTTCATTCTAAACAGTGTCTTGTGTTTCCTTTCCTCACTTCCTTTCCGCAACTTTTCTATCGAGTCACCTTTATGAGACAGAACTTCTCTACGAGTTAACTTTCTTTGAGTCAAACCTACTCTTGATTTCAAATTCATTTTCTTATTCGCTTACTGCACAACTTTTTCTGATTCAACTTTTCGACTCTGCTTGACACACTTGAAGCTTTTCCGAAATAGAGTTACGAGTCAACTGATTGAAATAATTTGAGCTACGCTTCCATTCTCTAACAGTACACTTAAGTTCAACTGAGATGAGCAAAAAAGACAGTGAGAATACCAAACTTCTTTGCCCTGTACTTGGCTTGAAACTTCTGAACTTCTTGCACTCCTGGTATGTGAGTGAGAGAGTGAGAGTGTGTGAGTGTGTGTGTGAGTGAGTGGGTGTGTGTGTGTGTGTGTGTGTGTGTGTGTGTGTAGCGAGAGGGAGGAACATAGACACCCTCTGGCCTGGGGGCGCCTTGTGGCAGACCCGCCACACAGTGGTGTGCGAAGGGTTGCCTACCCTCAACTCGGCAGGCGCTCCACCGCGCGTCATTGTCTCCAGCTCTGA